>NC_090890.1:10427580-10437580 GCF_036669925.1 Montipora capricornis
ATTACTAACTAGTTTCGTACCGCACAACAAGTGCGGCACTCCTCAGATAAAATAGCCAAATGAAAAGTTCGTTACAACGCTTGCTGATGATAGATGCACTTACGCTCGCGCAATTTGGGTTTTAACAGCTCGCGGAATTCATTTGCTAGCGCGCGGCAATTGTGGGCTTAAAGTTCTTTAGGAGAAATTTGTTAGCGTGCCTACAGGAAGTTACCAGCTCATTACGCTTGTTCAAGGTCGCCAGTTCAGGTCTACAAATGATAAAATATTTCTCCCATAGGCACAAATTACATCGGTTCGAGACAGGGTTGTAAGGAGAGGTTTGTTTCAAAATTTTCCAGGTGATCTTGAATTTCAATCTTTCTTCCTTCAAACACCAAACATGCTTACTGAGCTCTGTACTGAATCTCTTGTCGGGGTTGTTGAAAGAAGATTTGTGATTAGCAAATCTTGTTTTAAAAGAGTTCTCAGTGAGTCCAACATAAGTTTGGGCTGGCCTGTTATCCTCAGTTGTCACTGTAGCTTGGTAAACCACGGATGATGTAAGGCAATGTCCGGCCATAGGGCAGTCTGCTGGTATTCGGCAGTTGCATGCTTTCAAAACTGGTGGTGCAGATGTTTTCAGTAACGTTGATTTATTGTTACCATCGATCTTCTGCTTGAGGTTGGGCATGCAACAGTAGCTGATCTTTACTGTGTTGCGGTTGAAGATTTTGTGTAACACATGACTTTCAGGGAACTCTTCGTCGAGGATCTTAAGTAACGTTCGTCCAACGTTTGTAGCCACGTTCTTGCTAAAAGGTGGGTTGTACCAAATGATGTTCCTGTGGCGGTTCCTTCTGGAGGAGCTCGAAGACTGTGTAATTCTTGGTGTGAATGCGAGCCGGTGATTGTATCCGCTGTCATCGAGGGCTTTCTGATAAAGAGGTGCCGCTTCGTTAAACGAATGTTCATCAATTGAGATTTCGGACAAACGTTTGTTGATGGATTTCGGAATGTTTTCGATAATGCGAGGTGGATGATTTGATTTCTTGTTGACGTAGAGAGGGATGTTTCCGGGTTTGGTGTAGGCCATGTATTTCCCATTAGACAGGTTGAGGGTGACATCTAGAAAATTTACGGTTTTTTTATTGGCCTCGATTCTAATTTTCAAGCCGGAATTTCTGAAAATACCGCACAGAGCTTTTTTGATGAGCTCGGTTTGCCGTGGTGGTGCTTTGGATATGCCGAGGCCGTCATCTCTGTATAAGCCAAAAGCGCATGTACTGCCAAACTTCTCTTTGATTTTGTAGAGGAGATAAGTACCAACAAGCTCGCAAGATTCAGCACCGTCGTAGCTCCCCATAGTGACGTCAAAAAGATTAGATGAGTTTTTTTACCTCATGGTTCACCATAACTGTAGAGAATAGAACTCTTTGCTTGAAGAATAATATGCCGTTCGTTGTCGGTTATGGTGACATATTCAGATGCAAATTGTAGGGCTTCACTTAGCAATTCAATAGAGATCGATGGATAGAACTCTACTACGTCAAATGCAATGAACGAGTGCATATCTTTGTCCTGGATGTTAGTGAACCAATATAAAACTATATATATAACATAATAATATATATATATATATATATATATATATATATATAGTCTTTTTATTATATCCAGAATTGTAAATAACTATTTTTTAACTTTTTAAACTTGTATTTTAATCTTAGTTTTACTTTTGGCCGACTTTACTGTATAGTCAGTTAAATCAGACAAATAATAATATTAATAATGAAAGGAATGAATGGAATATAGGGCTATTAAATTGCGTTGAGGTCATAACTGTCCAGTAATATTCCTGGGACTCAACTTGACGAGAATAATAGAGATGTATTCCGCCAGTTGTGATAACTCAATCTTTATGACCAGCTAAAAATGCTTCCAACTAACTGTTTTACAGCTTGTCTAATTCCCTTCATTTTCCAACAGTAGAGAAAAGGGTTAAGTAACGAGTTAAAGAAGAGAAGTGTTCCTGTAATACTCCCCAATAACTTGTAACGTGTTCCAAAAAGAGGTTCGCCACGCGAAGCTGTAACAGCAGTTGCAACGGTGTACGGCAGATAGCATATTACTAAAATGGAATGAACCCAAATGGCATTGGAAACTGTCTTTTTGTACCGGTTTATATTTAACACTGAAAGGACACGACGATTTGACCTCTGAGTTTGTGCAGGGCTAGTTCCCAGGACTTCTCTTCTTTGGGAAGAAGAGATACCCTGGGAAAGAGGCTGTATTTCCACCTGGTGGTGTCCAAGGACCTGATAAATCTTAAAGTAACAGCAAGATGAAATAATTATATTCGTGGAAATATACCCACAGCCCCATAAAAAGAAAACTGGTTTGTTCCAGTAATAAGTGAAGGTAAAAGCGAAGTTCGCAACCCAAGAAATTGTCACAGAGAGGCGAACGCGCGGCAAAGTAACAACTTGTCGGTATCTCAATCTAAGCTGTAGAGCAAGCAGTCTGTCCACACTTATTGCAGTCAACGTGGTGATGGACTGTCCACAGAGTACTGTACTCACAGCGAAAGCCAAGCCTTCGCTCTTACTACACAAGCTCCAATTCTTTTCTTCAATTGCCATACTATAAACGACAAATAGCGGTAGAGAAACGAGTCCGACACAGAGGTCCGTGATGGAAAGACATCGAAAAAGGACTCTAGATGGTGGATGGATAGAGGAAACTTTGTTAAGAACAAGTAGAATCAGGAGATTCCCACAAATCATAAGAAGTGAAATAACTGAAGATATAGTAGTCTGTATAGTACTGTATTCGAATCCGGTGACAGGCTTCCCAGAACTTAAAGCTTCCGAACACGCAGATAAAGAAACTTCATCTTGGTTGCCGTGCACCGTAGATACCGTTGAGTTGATCATTATTGACTGAGGTCGCTACAGACGAACTGCAACCACCGCTTGAACACTTGTAGTTGTATGAGACTGCGACTGTGCGTATTCTAGAAAGTAAACGCAAAATGCCGAAGAAAAGGTGCTGATGGTGAAGTCTTATTCACTTTTTTCAATGACTTGATGAAAAATAGAGATGGCATTGCCCGTTAGAGTACGTTGCTAACGTTATTGCTTACATTTTAAAGTGAGTTGAAATTCGACCAAGGAACTGTAATAAATTATAATTGGAGGAGACTGTTTAGTTATGAATAAATTAAGCATGTGCAGGTGTTGTGGCAACAAATAAATATTTTCCTTTTGTTATTTGACAGATCACTTAAACTATTGTTCAAGAGCGGTTTGCTTAAGTACAAACATACATAGGTTGAAAGAAAAGCACAACTAATAACATAGTCTCGGAAACCCGTCTGGAAATTATTTTTCATTGAAAAAGTTAATTGTGGTTTTTAAAATGACTTGATCTAATGAAACACTTTTTTCAAAACCCTTGGGGCCTGGACTCAGGCTCAATAACAAGAAGTGAAACCGCAACTTATTTGCATATCACTGAATAAGAATAAGGACTATTTTATTTGGACTCATTTTTAAGGAAATGCCGCCAAACGCCACATTTTAAAAGCAAAATTAATGATCTCGTTGAGACAACTTCATGTTGTCATTATCAAAATGAACTTTAATCTTAGGTCTTTAACTACTTCGGTCAAAGGGAACAAGTTGCCGACTTCTGGGAGTGAAGTAGCCGACGGCTATTGTCGGCTGTCGGTACTTGTCGGTACTTGTATCATGGATCTCGAGAGCGAGTATTGGAAAGCCGAACACATGAACGCCAGCGATCTTGGCCAAATTATCCTACATTTTTTAGCGTTCCTGTAGAGATTAAGGGATCATTAATAACCGGAAATTCAATTGAATTCTTAATACATGCTAATATTTACGAGAAGAGTTTCCTTCTTTGAAGTGCTTCGAATAATTGATGAATCCTTTTTTAACTTCAAGAGTCAATAATGCATTAGGCAGATGTCGTCAATACAATTGCATTTTAATTACAAAGCGAATTGTTGTGTAGGAACAAACTCAGTGCGTATTTTCATACCTTTTGTCAGTGAACTATAGCTTGAATTTGAAAACATTGAGCGGAATAACGTAATGATGAGCTATTAAAACGAGCCCGGCGTTCGACTGGCGGAAAAGTTGCTTGTGTGTCTTATATGGTTTTTATTGAAAAACACCCGCGATAGCTCTTAGTCGAGGCAGAAAGCAACATTTGTACTAGTCGTCTCAGACAGAAAGTAAGCATCATGTTAATGTGAATAATTAATTTTATTGTGTTATATTTAGACAAGTTACGAGGTACTTTAGCAAAGTACTCAAAGTGCTGCAAAGGAGAGAGATGAAGCTGAGGATGTTTTTTTAATGATCACTGCTGCTTGTGGAAGATAACTTTTGTATTTCTGCTAGATTTAAATAAATACAAAAAAACAGCTGGCCCCAGTTGTTTGAAGGGTGGATAGCGCTAATAACTGACTTACTGTTTAGTAAGTCCTTAAATTTCTGGTTCAATAACAACATCTTTATTTTCATGAAAGATTGTCTCATTTATTTGTAAATATCCGCACGGGCATAATCCAGTTCATTATTCTAGGTAACCTTTTACGTGTATTTATCCACATAGGAAAACGTCTATGCAGGTACATAATCTTCTACGCAGGAAAGCATCTACGTAGGTATAACAACAGTTTCATCCACATAGGAAAACTTCTATGCAGGTATATAATCTTCTACGCAGGAAAGCATCTACGTAGGTATAACAACGGGTATTCATCCACATAGGAAAACTTCTATGTAGGTACATAATCCTCTATACGCAGGAAAGCATCTACGTAGGTATAACAACAGGTTCATCCACATAGGAAAACTTCTATGTAGGTATATAATCTTCTACGCACGAAAGCATCTAGGTAGGTATAACAACGGGTATTTATTCACATAGGAAAACGCCTATGCAGGCATCAATATGTACATTAATGTTAGCTGCATCAAAGTACACATCGGTAGTTTGTGTTGGCTGTATATGCACTGATGATAAAAAAAATACTGTATTTTTATCAAGAATGCGTACATTCATTATATTACGGTTGAAAGATCCCATAATATAAGGTTCCGATTAGTTGTGTTATCGTCCTAGCTCAGAAAATGCGCATTTTATGTGTGTGGCACTCATCCCACAGAGATATAATTTTCACTGGATTATATTACAGTGAAGATCTTCGTATTTACACTAGGTACACGATCCTCACCAGAGCAATTAACCCTAGAGAGATTCATACATGTTCTGGTGATACGCAGGAGCTGGGGAGTTAGAAACATCCCGCCGGCGTCGTCTACAAGACTGCCAAGAGTGTCGCATTCGAGAACAGTAAGTACACTTAAGGCCGTTGTGCAACAACATCTCTGAGTGGTGCAACAACAATCTTTTACAAGGAAATTTTTCAAAGTATCAGGTGATGTGTCTGGGCCCGAGGAATTATCACAAGATTTACACATCGTTATTAATGACACTGAATTGATCAGAAATCAGAGATAACGCTCTTAGGGGTTACCATAGACGATCAACTATCATTTTCGAGTCATGTACGCAATGTTTATAGAAAAGTCTCCTGTCAAACCAGTGTTCTTTTGAGATTACGTAACCTTATTCCGACATCTGCTAAATCACACATTGTTAATTTGCTATACTACCTTATCTTTCTGTTGTTCTTCTGATGCCAGAAAACTAGAACGAATTCAAGAAAGAGCACTTCGAGCTGTTTATTGTGACAATAAATCGACGTATGAGGAACTCCTGCAAAGAGCGAAACTACCAACACTTCATACACGACGACTGCAAGCCATTGCAATCATAATGGCCACTCACGTCTGTCCCCAAGGTGGTTGTTGTGGACACTTCTGTGCAGAAATGCTCCAAAGGAGATGCATGCCCAATTACGACAGGGGCACCCAACGAATCCGTTCCTCACATTATCTGTTCCCCAGAGGAATCTTGCTGGCTGGCAAAAATACAGGTGTTTCGATGAGCTAGCTGGGGAATTTATTATTGATAGGTTTTGCCTGGGAATTACTGACTTTTTATAGCATTTCAACCCGAGCTGGCGTTAGAAACTCTGAAGACTGAGGGCGACTAAAAAAAAAAAAAAAAAAAAAGACCCCCTTCCCTCTCCCAGAGAGTAGTCACAACCATACGACGGCTGGTCAGAGTGATTGCGCTTGCTGAAAAAACCTGTTTTGTCCCGGTTTTGTCGCTTTTGTTCGGTCGTTTTGGATCGAGGGATTTGACAGCGCGCGGAAATCCTGGCTGGGAAATAAATTTGATCAGCTGGCTGGGAAACCAACCAATTTTATCTAGCTGGCTGGGAAATTTCTTGTGGGTCTTGCTGGGAAAAAGGAACAGATAATGTTTTCCCAGCAACACTGAAAAAAACCTAAAAATGCCTTAATAACATTTATTTTCATTAACTGGGGTATAATAAGACATTTTACAACAAATTGGTCGTTGGGTGCCCCTGCAATTACGATGTGTCCCTTTAAGGTGGCTTACTACAGTTTTCCGAAGAAAGAAATCAAGATTTTGAAATCTGTGAAATTAAAGCAACAGGATGTCTCTTCTGAAGTGTTAGTCACTGTAATTGAAGTAAAATGTAATTTTAACAAACAACCTGAAATGGAAATCAGGGGAAAATGCTAAATATAGTGACCGAGCTCCTGGAGAGGGAAATGGAAACTAGGCATTTCAATGCCTTTTTGTCAAAACCTAGCCGTACGACCAGGGTTAAAATTTTGGGAATTAGTAAACAATATAAAGACGAAACCGTCACCATTATTTTAAAAAGATCTATTAGACAGCTTTTTAGTTATTATCAGAATAGACGAAAATCAACGTTTTTGCCATTGCGAAAAACCTGTCTGACAGGTTTAACTATTTATTTCTGCACATGATTATTTTTTCTCGCCAAGGAAATCCGGAAATTTTAAGGTGGGGTCGTACGGCTAGTTTTTGAGGAAAGGGCTCTTAAAATGTCTAGTTTTCAGAGCCCCCTCCAGGAGCTCGGTCAATACATTTAACATTTTACCCTGATTTGCATTTATTTGTTTGGTAAAATTACATTTTACATCAATTGTAGTGACTAACACTTCAGAAGAGCCATCCTGTTGATTTAATTCCACAGATTTCAAAATCTTGATCGTTTTCTTTGGAAAACTGCAATAAGCCACCTTAAGTCTAGGTTTGTTTGCAATAATATAAGTTAAGGGCAAGTATTACAATTATTTTTAGCTTGGAGTACCTGAGGAGCAGCATTTGGGGGACAATTTGTGACGGTAATTGTCTGTATTACGAGACAAGTGTGATGTTGAAGTTGGGGAGAAGAGAGAGGTGACACTTTGTGACGCTTACTGAAATACGCTCGTATCTAATTAGCAGTGGAAAGGTTCGACGGTACAGTGTATTCCTAAAGGTGTTAAAGAGTGGTTAAAAGAGATAAATGCAGTATCTCAATTAGAGCCACTGCAGAGAGCGCCGTTGTGTCGCTGAAAATTCAGCTTTGTTTTTATGAGTTAAGGTTAAACGCGCGCGCTGTTTACGTTTAAGCGCGCTCCACTTGAATTTATATGTCGCAAGGCTCGTCGCGTAGAGCGTTGATTTAAAGTCGCGTAATCTAAGAATTTCAGTTGTGCAGAAACAACCAAGCTAACCAGTTGTTCATCATGTTTGCTAACCAGTTATTGTAATTGCTAACCAGTGATTCTCTAAAGTTTTACCGGACCGTTTGCTACAGTGTACGTCACTGAATTACGGAGACAGTCAAGAAGTAAGTTTTCAATTAGTTTCTAAGTTTATTTGCGTTAATTTTCTGTTTCTTTTGAACCCAGGGGATCTTGTGGGATTCACAACGGTGAAAAATGGCCGACTTTACTGTATAGTAGGTTAAATCAGAAAAATAAGAATATTAATAATGAAAAGAATGAATGGAATATAGGGCTATTAAATTACGTTGAGGTCATAACTGTCCTTCAATATTCCTGGGACTGAACTTGACAAGAATACTAGAGATGCATTCCCCCAGTTATGATAACTCAATCTTTATGACCAGCTAAAAATGCTTCCAAATAACTGTTTTACAGCTTGTCTAATTCCCTTCATTTTCCAACAGTAGAGAAAAGGGTTGAGTAACGAGTTAAAGAAAAGAAGTGTTCCTGTAATACTCCCCAATAACTTGTAACGTGTTCCAAAAAGAGGTTCGCCACGCGAAGCTGTAACAGCAGTTGCAACGGTGTACGGCAGATAGCATATTACTAAAATGGAATGAACCCAAATGGCATTGGAAACTGTCTTTTTGTACCGGTTTATATTTAACACTGAAAGGACACGAGGATTTGACCCCTGAATTTGTGCAGGGCTAGTTCCCAGGACTTCTCTTCTTTGGGAAGAAGAGATACCCTGGGAAAGAGGCTGTATTTTCACCTGGCGGTGTCCAAGCACCAGATAAATCTTAAAGTAACAGCAAGATGAAATAATTATACACGTGAAAATATACCCACAGCTCCCTAAAAAGAAAACTGGTTTGTTCCAGTAATAAGTGAAGGTAAAAGCGAAGTTCGCAACCCAAGAAATTGTCACAGAGAGGCGAACGCGCGGCAAAGTAACAACTTGTCGGTATCTCAACCTAAGCTGCAGAGCAAGCAGTCTGTCCACACTTATCGCAGTCAACGTGGCGATGGACTGTCCACAGAGTACTGTACTCACAGCGAAAGCCAAGCCTTCGGTCTTACTACACAAGCTCCAATTCTTTTCTTCAACTGCCATACTATAAACGACAAATAGCGGTAGAGAAACGAGTCCGACACAGAGGTCCGTGATGGAAAGACATCGAAAAAGGACTCTAGATGGTGGGTGGATAGAGGAAACTTTGTGAAGAACAAGTAAAATCAGGAGATTCCCGCAAATCATAAGAAGTGACAAAACTGAAGATATAGTAGTCTGTATAGTACTGTATTCGAATCCGGTGACAGGCTTCCCAGAACTTAAAGCTTCGGAACACGCAGATAAAGAAACTTCATCTTGATTGCCGTGCACCGTAGATACCGTTGAGTTGATCATTATCGACTGAGGTCGCTACAGACGAACTGCAATCACCACTTGAACACTTGTAGTTGTATGAGACTGCTACTGTGCGTACTCTAGAAAGTAAAAGCAAAATGCCGAAGAAAAGGTGCTGATGGTGTAGTCTTATTCACCTTTTTCAATGACTTGATTGACATTTCACAAAATGAAAAATAGAGATGGCATTGCCCGTTAGAGTACGTTGCTAACGGTATTGCTTACATTTTAAAGTGAGTTGAAGTTCGACCAAGGAACTGTAATAAATTATAATTGGAGGAGACTGTTTAGTTATGAATAAATTAAGCGTGTGCAGGTGTTGGCAACAAATAACTATTTTCCTTTTGTTATTTTATAGATCATTTAAACTATTGTTCAAGAGCGGTTTGCTTAAGTATAAACATGCAAAGGTTGAATGAAAAGCAAAACTAATAACATAATCTCGGAAACCCGTCTGAAAATTATTTTGCGTTGAAAAAGTTAATCGTGGTTTTTAAAATGACTTGATCTAATGAAACACTTTTTTAAAAAAAAATCGAGGGCAGGACTCAGGCCCAACAACAAGAAGTGAAACCGCAACTTATTTGCATGTCACTGAATAAGAATAAGGACTATTTTATTTGAACTCATTTTTAAGGGAATGCCGCCAAACGCCACATTTTAAATTAAAGAAAAATTGATGATCACGTTTAGACAACTTCATGTTGTCATTACCAAAATGAACTTTAATCTTAGGTTAAAAGAATCTGTCTTTAACTACTTCGATCAAAGGAAACAAGTTGCCGACTTCTGGGAGTTAAGTAGCCGACGGCTATCGTCGGCTGTCGGTACTTGTCGGTACTTGTATCATGGATCTCGAGAGCGAGTATTGGAAAGCCGAACACATGAACGCCAGCGA
>NC_090890.1:10457580-10462580 GCF_036669925.1 Montipora capricornis
TTTCAACTGAGTTGAAATTCGACCAAGGAACTGTAATAAATTATAATTGGAGGAAACTGTTTAGTTATGAATAAATTAACCATATGCAGGTGTTGTGGCAACAAATAAATATTTTCCTTTTGTTATTTTACAGATCACTTAAACTATTGTTCAAGAGCGGTTTGCTTAAGTACAAACATACATAGGTTGAACGAAAAGCACAACTAATAACATAGTCTCGGAAACCCGTCTGGAAATTATTTTTCATTGAAAAAGTTAATTGTGGTTTTTAAAAATGACTTGATCTAATGAAACACTTTTTTCAAAAACCTTGGGGCCAGGACTCAGGCTCAATAACAAGAAGTGAAACCGCAACTTATTTGCATGTCACTGAATAAGAATAAGGACTATTTTATTTGGACTCATTTTTAAGGAAATGCCGCCAAACGCCACATTTTAAAAGCAAAATTGATGATCTCGTTGAGACAACTTCATGTTGTCATTATCAAAATGAACTTTAATCTTAGGTCTTTAACTACTTCGGTCAAAGGGAACAAGTTGCCGACTTCTGGGAGTGAAGTAGCCGACGGCTATTGTCGGCTGTCGGTACTTGTCGGTACTTGTATCATGGATCTCGAGAGCGAGTATTGGAAAGCCGAACACATGAACGCCAGCGATCTTGGCAAAATTATCCTACATTTTTTAGCGTTCCTGTAGAGATCAAGGGATCATTAATAACCGCAAATTCTTAATACCATGTTAATATTTACGAGAAGAGTTTCCTTCTTTGAAGTGCTTCGAATAATTGATGAATCCGTTTTTAACTTCAAGAGTCAATAATACATAAGGCAGATGTCGTCAATGCAATTGCACTTTAATTACAAAGCGAATTGTTGTGTATGAACAAACTCAGTGCGTATTTTCATACCTTTTGTCAGTGGACTATAGCTTGAATTTGAAAACATTGATCGGAATAACGTAATGATGAGCTCTTAAAACGGGCCCGGCGTTCGACTGGCGGAAAAGTTGCTTGTGTGTCTCATGTGGTTTTTATTGAAAAAACACCCGCGATAGCTCTCAGTCGAGGCAGAAAGCAACATTTGTAGCCGTCGTCTCAGACAGAAAGTAAGCATCATGTTAATGTGAATAATATAAATTTTATTGTGTTATATTTAGACAAGTTACGAGGTAGTTTAGCAAAGTACTCAAAAGTGCTGCAAAGGAGAGAGATGAAGCTGAGGATGTTTTTTTAATGATCACTGCTGCTTGTGGAAGATAACTTTTGTATTTCTGCTAGATTTAAATAAATACAAAAAAACAGCTGGCCCCAGTTGTTTGAAGGGTGGATAGCGCTAATAATAATAATAATACTCTTTATTTCTTAAGATAAAAATACACATCCTAAGTTACAATTAATAAGAAAGAAAAAATAAAAAACTCTAGAAACTATTTACATGTCATATTTAAAAATTATTCTGTTACTAAAAACGTTCTTAAATCTGTCAGTGTGGATCCTGGGGACAGCGACTGGCGTATTTCTAAGATTGTACCTCGTTTTCTTTTCCTTAGGTAAAAACTGGAAGAACGGACATTCGGGGTCGTTCGGTTTTTTTTGTAAAGTGTCTTGTCTTGATTTATCTAGTGGATAGCGTTATCCACTGAATAAATCACTATCCATTGGTTAACTCAATTGGTTTTGCTAGTGCGTATCCGCTGGATAGTGATTTATCCGCTGGATAGCGTTATCCACTCTTTGAGCAACTGAGGCCAGGGGCCCGTTTCTCGAGAGTCCCAAAAGCTTTTCTGGTCCGAAAAGCCATTGGTGAAACTGCTAAGCGTTAGCTGCTTATTTTGGAGAGCCGATCTTTTAACGTGTTTTCAAGATAACAAAAATTAAAGTAACTGTGAAGTTTGACGACTTAAATCCTCTCCGTTCTTGAGATAAAAGGGAATCGTGACACCCGAAAATGGCCCGTAAATATTTGGGACTTTCGAGAAACGGACCCCTGACCCGGGTTGCTCAAAGCATGATTAGCGCTAACCGGCGTTCAATCATGTACCATGAAAACGTATAGGATTTGATTGTTGAAGGAAAATCTTTCGGGGGAAGTAGAGACTCCTCAACACTCTGGTTGTCTCTTATCTTTATTGGTCTTCTCGGGTCGATCTTCGACTAGTCCTTGCTTAACTCTCTATTTGTTAGGTATACAGCTCTTTTTATATGTTCCTAATCTGACTGAACAATCAAGTGCCAATCACACGTTAAAATGACGCCTGCAAGACGCACTACGCCTGCGCGTCAACACATTAACAAATTTTTTCCACAACAAAGAAAGTCGTTTGTCTCGACGAGATCTTACAGGTTTGTCAACATCAGACTAGCACGAACGGAGTACGACAAGTTACAAAAATTACCAGGAACGAGTTACAATCAATATCTAGAACCAAGTTACACAGCAAATTAACGGAGAAAATGGCGATTTCCGATTATTACATAACAGAGTTAAACAATAGACAAAAAGGAGGAAAGGACGAGCGTAAGCGCCGCCTTTTCCATAAATTTATCTGGCATACGTGTTCCAGGCAGAACAGGACAATAACTACAATTACAGGTGTTATTTTTAATTACTTAGAAATATTAGAATATAGATTAAAAACACTTATTGAGAACACAGAAGAGACCACTGTTGTCATGAATGTGATCTGGAACCGCGTGAACGAGTCAAAAACGGCCCAGAGGTGAACTGAAAATAAGTTGCTTCCAAAAACACAGTAAAAGACCTTGTTAGGGTAAAAACACCTCTGAGGGAAACATAAATAACCGTAATGACACCAAAAACTAATTAAAACATTCCTAATGAAAAACTTAGTTGGCCTAGCGCACCAAACACCTTTCTCGACACCTGTTCCAAACCAAATTCATGACCTTAGGAGAAGACACATTCTGATCGCAACTATACTAAAGAGCAAACCGCCATGAAATAATCGTAGCTACAATTTTTATCGTTTAACAAATTCTCCCTCCTTAGATGGAGCTGTCCTCAGCTCCCAATACTTAAAACTTTAGCGAATGTACCACTACTTTCATCGAAAAAAAAAATTTATACAGGACATTTTTTTCTAAAGATAGTGTTGCTATGTTACTGGACCACTCTAATCCCTGTACTTCAAATGATGAGCATCAATTCTCAAGTGGGTATAACAACTAACTAAGCTTTGATGCTGGATTAGTTGCTTAGTGAACTATGGTTACCGTAAGATGGTCACTAAAGCCAAAATTAAACTCATGAGCGGGGTGGGAAAATAAGAATTAAGAATTCCTGTCCTGGCGAAATAGTGAGCAGCACCAAGTGTCGCTACGAAGTCGCTTGCGAAGTGCGAGCGGCAGGCCGGAGTAGATCCCGAGAAACATACAGTTGAATTTGATCGAAAACAGCACAGTGAATGAATGGGAATGAATTACATAAGCGAGCGAGAGATAGGGATAAATCAGTTGCAATTGATCCTTGGGGTTCTCTTTCGAGAAAAAAACTAAAAGAAAAATAAACTCCGTTGATCACTTGCGGTGTATGTGGTTATGTAAGTAAGATGTAGGTTTGAGCAATGCTGATTAACTGTGAATTTAAATTATCTTGAAATTCTCTTTACTCTCAAAAACGTCCGATATATTCATGGTAATGCTCTTTAATTTCATTTTGTACTTTTGGCAGCAACTTCAATTTCTTCACTAATATTTTATCGGTAAGAACTTAAATTTATTTCCATTTCCGTCAAAATCATCGCGCAAGTGGGCATCTGCGTTTCCACAACTATTTTCGTGGGCTTCAATCTTGTTCTCTGTTTAGTAAGTCCTTAAATTTCTAGTTCAATAACAATATCTTTATTTTCATGAAAGATTGTCTCATTTATTTGTAAATATCCGCACGGGCATAATCCAGTTCATTATTCTAGGTAACCTTTTACGTGTATTTATCCACATAGGAAAACGTCTATGCAGGTACATAATCTTCTACGCAGGAAAGCATCTACGTAGGTATAACAGCAGGTTCATCCACATAAGAAAACTTCTATGCAGGTACATAATCTTCTACGCAGGAAAGCATCTACGTAGGTATAATAATAGGTTCATCCACATAGGAAAACTTCTATGCAGGTATATAATCTTCTACGCAAGAAAGCATCTACGTAGATATAACAACAGGTTTATCCACATAGTAAAACTTATATTTTGGTTCATAATCCCCTATACTCAGGAAAGCATCTACGTAGGTATAACAACAGGTTCATCCACATAGGAAAACGTCTACGTAGGTTTATAATCTTCTACGAAGGAAAGCATCTACGTAGGTATATCAACGGTTATTCATCCACATAGGAAAACGTCTATGCAGGCATCAATATGTACATTAATGTCAGCTGCATCAAAGTACACATCGGTAGTTTGTGTTGGCTGTATATGCACTGATGATAAAAAAATACTGCATTTTTATCAAGAATGAGTACATTCATTATATTACGGTTGAAAGATACCATAATATAAGGTTCCGATTAGTTGTGTTATTGTCCTAGCTCATAAAATGCGCCTTTTATGTGAAGGGCAATCATCCCACAGAGATATAATTTTCACTGGATTATATTACAGTGAAGATGTTCGTATTTACACTATGTACACGATCCTCGCCAGAGCAATTAACCCTAGAGAGATTCATACATGTTCTGGTGATACGCAGAAGCTGGAGAGTTAGAAACATCCCGCCGGCGTCGTCTACAAGACTGCCAAGAGTGTCCCATTCGAGAACAGTAAGTACATTTGAGTCCGTTGTCCTCCATACTATGGTAGAGGTTAATTTTTGTGCCGTAATTCATTTTCTAAGCACGTGATTTGGTGTTGTAACTGTTCCACCAGATGATTTGGTTGCCCTTGCCAATGGTGCTTTTGTGTAAAATGTGGAGTACCCACATACTGTGGCTGCTCGTATGCAGCCATGTTGGGATTCCAAACGGTAGACTGCTGATTTTGT
>NC_090890.1:10467580-10475080 GCF_036669925.1 Montipora capricornis
AAGGACGTGGGGACGCGGGGATGCAGGGACTCGGAGAGGTGGGACGCGAGTACGTCGGAACTCGGAGACGCGTGGGGATTCGAGGACGTGATAAACAAATAACACCTGACTTTTGCGCTGAATTGGTAAAATACAATTTTTGACGGTCTACAAGTGTAAAATAATCTAATATGCTGGAGGGTTTGTCAGACCAGTAGCTGATGATTTCCAGCGTCCATAGACCCTTTGAATCCGAAGTAATTTTCGATTTTGCGCTTTTACTTGTGCAGCCAAAAGTACAATAGCAAAAATCTCCCAGAATGTTTGTCGGTGATCGTAACTTTTTATATTCGGGGTTAAAAATTAATGTTGTTTTCGTGTCATAAATGTTGTTGCTGATGGCAAAATATTTTATTCTCGATCGACCGTCCAGAAAACTTCCTTCTGCTCTTCCCAAAAACTTTGTACCACTATTTATTTACTTTTGCATCAATATTTGTTTCGCATAAAGCAAGCTAACAAAATCAGTTCCTTGCTTTGTCCGCATTAATTTTGTTAGCGTTAAAATAGAATTTTCGGTCCAATGCTTCTGTTTTGAGGGTATATTGTTTTTGGTCTCCCAACCAGATACTAACCCCACCGAATCCCTAGGGCTTAACTTCAGCGAACTACTGTAGCTGTCAGATGCTCAGAGGGCACACTTAAACTTGTGGTGAAAAGAAGTTGTGAGGGAACTTGAAAATTATCAACACGTCAGCCCAGAAGCCAATGTTTCTCGCTTCTCTTTTATTTGTTATTCTTCAGAGACTGGAATGCTGTAGTACAATACCACACAATTCAGTGCCTTCTGATTTTTTGTAACACGTACCACAGGCAACCCAGTGTATGCTTCACCGAGGCATCTCGTTTTGTTATTTTTTTCCGTGTCGGGAAAAGTCTTGCCTGTCACTCCCCTGCTAAGTGGTGTCTTTGTGCATAGTCTTCTGTGCGTATTTTGTTAGGTTTGAGGGGGCTGGGGTAATGCGTAGCTTGCTCTGCACAATTAACCTGTAATGGCGTCGGAAGTCATTGTAACGCGGATGGCGTTTTAGTACATCTATAAAAGAAATATACCCATATGGAGCTCAAGAATGGAACGTCAAGACAGGCGGTGAAACATAAAGATCTGGAATCTTTAAAAGCGACGAGTAATGGACTTCGACAGCGTGAATCTTTCGCCCGTCGAGCCGAAATCAAAATGAGCTGTACTTCTAATATTTCGCCAAGGTGGTGTTACGTACAACACTGAAACCAAATGGAAATTTCTCTGGTAACTTACGGGTTCAACAAAGACAGAGAAGGTATCGAACACTACAAGTAGATCTGTGATCTCTGTTGTGTGTCTCACAGTGTTTACTGAAGTCGCATCTATTCTGTCTATTTAAAGTTTGCCTGTTTGTCTGGCAAGTAACATTCATTTTGTACTCAACTCTGCAAAGGTTAAAAAAATTGGAAATGTGACAGTAAAAAAATATTAGAATGAAATCTATTTGTCACATTTGTTATTTATTATGTACGGTCAAGGTTCTTTCGAAAAGGGTTTGATGTGAATTGTCAGAAATTTATTTAATTGCATATGCTTTGTGATTGTGTGTTTCGCTTGCAAGCACGCAACTGAAATAGGAAGGGTTTCTTGCCTCTTATAGCAATTATGTCGCTTGTTTTGATAATGTTTCGCTGGAAAATATTTCTGTTAAATTTCAATATTTTGTAAATTTATAATGTTGTAATTTTCGAGCTTAGCAAATTTGCATACATTTGTTGAAATGTGATACGGGGAGAATTTTAGTGGTAACGCATAAGTCACGAAAATAAACAGGTCTGTTGGAAGCGTGCTTGAGTTTCAACAAAATGACCCCCAAAATCGGCAAAAGATTGTGACGCTGATGAATAATAAAGTAGCTGCTATTACCAAAAAAAAAGGAATTACCTGGTGATAAATAACCTTGTCTTCGAGAGTAAATTTTTGATTTTCCAGAAACAATGGTCAATCTCTGAGAGTTGAGCGATTGTGATCTTTGTGTTGAATTCGCACATTTCTTGTCAAAATTTATAACAATTGAAAGAAAAAGAAAACTAGCAAAAACAAAAACCCGGTATCTTGTCATCATTTGACACAGATGCTTCACTGTTTCGCGAGTAAACATGCCGCGGTGACTTCATCACTGCGCCCGCTGAATTCGATGTGCGATTTACTCGGTGCAGCCAAAAGTACAATTACAACAAAACAACTAAAATCTCCCAAAATGTTTTTCGCTGATGGCAACTTTTTTTATTCGTGGTTCAAAATTAATGTTGTTTTCATTTCGTAAATTTTGTTACCGATGGCAAAATATTTTTTTCTCGATCGACCGTCCAGAAACTTCCTTCTGCTCTTCTTAAAAACTGTGTATCCATATTTATTTACTTTTACATCAATATTTGTTTTGCACAAGGCAAGCTAACAAAATCTGTATCTTGCTTGGTTCGTATTTGATAGCATTAAAATAGAATTTTCGGTCCAATGCTTCTGTTACTGAGTGATATATTTCTTGGGTCGCCCATCCAGACACTAACCCCGTCGGACAGGGATAATTTCAGGTTTCAACTTTTGTTTACAAAGCTGTCAGATGCTGTCAGTGCACGCTTATACTTGTGCTGGAAAGAAGTTGTATGATCAACAAGTCAGCCCAGAAGCCAATGTTTCTCGATTCCCTTTTATTTTCTTCGATCTCTCTGGGTTCAGTACTTTGCCAGTAGCCACATGTCTTCTCAAGGGGCTATTTATCTAAGACTTCTACCATGGCGCTACAATGATAGACAATACCAAAACAATATCGTGTACTGTTACACCTACATATTACGCAAAGGCAACTGTCAACATGTCATCCCAGAAGACAATGCTTTTCACTTCCCATTTATTTTCTTCAATCTTTCTGGGTTCAGTACTTTGCTAGTAACCACATGTCTTCTCAGCCTATTTACCCAAGACTTCTACCATGGCACTAAAATGATAGACAAAATCCAAACAAAATCGTGCACTGTTAGAGCTACATATCACGCAAGGACAACTTGAATCTCCTGGAAGACAACACACAGCTCAGTTGACATTATGGAATAAATCGCTGTGTTACTTCACTACCACACGTAAGCAATGCGTGTCAATTTTTTTAAAGAGGACAGGAATTTCTTCTTTCTGACAAATGATTAATTAATAGGCCGGTAGCCAGGTTTTTAACCCCAGAAAAGGATATGTTTTGTTGTACGTACGTGTGAGGACTTGTGAGCAAAAGAAACTCTGCTGGTATGACTTCTGGGTGAGCCCTTAAATGGTCTTTAATGACCCACCAACTTGAAGAAAATTGCCATGAACGCCGCACGTACCACAGGCAACCCAGTGTACCCTCACGGAGGGTCTAGTTCTTCTTCTTCTTCTTCTTCTTCTTCTGTCAAAAAAACGCCAGGGTTAAGCTTGTCAGTACTTGTCGTGTAGAGGCCTCACCAAGTGCAGTACACCGACTCCATCGTCTTCGCCTTGAATAAATTGCTATTCGTAATCTTTTTGTTCTTCTTCTTCTTCTTCTTCTTCTTCTTCTTCTTCTTCTTTCTCGTCGGTTTAATCGTAAAGACATCTTGAAGCGACATATGAAGAAACATTCTCAAGAGAAAATTTATGAATGTCAGCATTGCTCTCGCAAGTTTTATCGTCATGATAAACTTCTGGAACACCAACAGATATGTGTGTTCGACAAGAAAGAGAATCAAGGTATCAAGCGAATTTATTCAGAAGAAGCTCTCCCGCGTGGAACCCACAAATGACCAGCTCCAAACGTCAGTGGTTTCATTATAGCTCAGTTGGTTATAGCGTCGCACTGGTATCGCGAAGTCACGGGTTCAAACCCCGTTGAAGTCCTGATTTTTCAGGCTTCTTTACGCAATTGTAAAAATTGCTTTCATAACTGCGAGGATCACAGCTTCACTTGATTTCATATCCGCACTTCATATACGATCCATTTCATATAACATTTCATCGCTACTTCAACATCTGCAATAAAGGACTTCCTTAAAACCTTCAAATCGAAACCAAGAGTTCAAGAGAAGCACGACCTCATTATCTTATCACACGGAAAGAAAAAATCGCTGGTTCACCGTCTGAATCAATAACTAAAAGCTAAGAGGGAACTTAAGTGGTTCGTGAGTGTTCAAGTAAAGTTAGCCAAACCGAAAGCAGATGGGTCGGACGAGATCTCAGGACACAATTTTCAAAGTTTTTGCATGACAACCGTGAACGACCACGAAATTGAAGAGCAGCTCAGCGAGGCAAGCCAAAACATATTTTAATATCTTTTGGCTTGCCTCGCTGAGAAAGCAGAAGGAAGGAAGTGGTTGGGTCCTATCTGAATCCTGCACCTTGATTTGAACGTGGCTCAATACAAAACATTGAAAGGCTCTAGTTATCTACCTTTACACAAGAAGTTGAAGGATAAGAAAGCCATCATTAACATCAAGAACAAGGACAACAAGTGCTTCATGTGGAATGTGTTGGCGGCCTTACATCCCGTCCCTTACAGATCTAGGCCTGAGCAAATCCATCATTACCAACCCTTTGTCAACATGATCAGCTTGGATGGCATTGAGTGTCAGTAAGATCCCAAAATTTGAGAAGCAGAATAACATCACCATTAATGTCTTTGGATTCGAAGAGGGAGATTTGTTTCAGGTGTACCTCACCAAAGAACGTGAGTTTTCGGTGCATGTCAACCTGCTGCTGTTTTGAAGAGAGGAGAAACGACATTACTGCCTGATCAAAGTATGAAGGGCAAATGTATTACTGCCCGGCCTTATTGTCTTCATGGATTTGTTCGTGAGCAGCTTCTTGAAGACCACAAGCCACTGTGTAGTCAGCATGGACCTCAGAGAATAGAGCTGCCCAACGAGGATAACATGTTTCTGCAGTATAAGGATTTCCAAAAACAGCCACGAGTCCCCTTTGTCATTTACGCTGATTTCGAGAGTGTCACCACCAAGATTCAGTCCGCTTCACTAGACCCTAGCAAATCCTGCACGGAGAAATTTCAAAAACATCAAGCCTGTGGTTTTTCCTACGTGATTGTTTCCGACAGCTTAGAATACTGTAAGCTCCCCGTACTCTATCGCGGAGAAGATGCAGCAGAAAAGTTCCTGGAGGCTTTGCAGCGAGAGGAAGAAAGAATTCATGCTCTCATGAAAGAGATTTTGCCGATGCAATTGA
Source organism: Montipora capricornis (assembly GCF_036669925.1). NCBI lineage: Eukaryota > Metazoa > Cnidaria > Anthozoa > Scleractinia > Acroporidae > Montipora > Montipora capricornis. The sequence continues at coordinate 10,472,829 of NC_090890.1, forward strand.
CTCCTTTAGAGAAATAAGAGTTTCAAGAAGCCACTCATTAGACCGCGCACCGGTGGCTCAGTTGGTTGAGCACCGGGCTGTCACGCGGGAGTTCGTGAGTTCAACTCCGGCCGGACCAACAATCAGGGTCTTTAAATAACTGAGGAGAAAGTGCTGCCTTCGTAATTACATCTGCAAATGGTTAGACTCTCTAGTCTTCTCGGATAAGGGCGATAAGTCGGAGGTCCCGTCTCACAACCCTTCAATGTTCATAACCCTGTGGGACGTACAAGAACCCGCACACTTGTCGTAAAGAGTAGGGCATGTAGTTCCCGGTGTTGTGGTCTGCCTTCTGTGATGTATCATGGTTGGGAGGGTAAATGCTCGGAGATATTAGCTACACCAAGCTACTCTAAAAATTCGAGGGTAAATAAAGATATATGATGATATATGATATAATGTCATATTTGTAGAATTCAGAGGGGCGGCCCACAACACGTGCAACTTGATCATGAATTTCCAATTTACGGGTCGAATTCCAGTCATCTTTCACAATATCAGAGGCTACGAGTCCCACCTCATTATGCAAGGCGCGGGAAAGTTGAAGAACAAGACCATCATTTGCATTCCAAACAATATGGAAAAGTATAATTCCTTCTCAATCGGCCACTTGGATTTTCTTGACTAGCTTCAATTTCTGAATGCATCCTTAGAAAAGCTTGTGTCGAATCCGGCAAAAGAGGGAGATGGTAAATTTCATGTTCTCAAGCGCTACATCGAGGCAAGCAACGTATCTCTGCTGTTGAGAAAAGGCGTGTATCCATACGACTATATGGTCAATATAAGCAAGTTTCAAGAGCGACAACTCCCACTCAAAGAAGCCTTTATTCAGCCAGCTTACCGAAGAGCATATAAGCGATGACGATTACCAGCATGCACAAACAGTGTTTACAAGCTTTCAATTGCAAACCCTTGGCGAGTACCACGATTTCTACCTGCTCTCGGACGTATTATTGTTGGGTGATGTCTTTGAAAACTTTCTAATTACTACACCTCTCCTGGTCTGGCTTGGTCCGCCTGCCTTAAGATGACAGATGTGGAATTAGAATTATTAACCGACCCGGACATCTACTTCTTTGTCAAAGAGAGCATCCGTGGTGGTATTTCCATGGTAAGCAATCGTTATGGCAAGGCAAACAACCCATATGTACCTAGTTATAACTCGACGCGGGACAAGGACTATATCATGTACTTAGACGCCAACAATTTGTATGGATGGGCCATGAGTCAACCTCTGCCAACGCACGACTGTTTCTGGTTGAAGGAACATGAGATCGAGGAGCTTAATGTCATGTCTACACCTGATGATGGTGGAGATGCGTACATTCTTCAAGTAGATCTAGAATACCCAACAGAACTCCACGAACTTCACTCGGATTATCCTTTAACGCCAGAGAAGATGAAGGTGGCCCCAGACATGCTTTTCCCCTACTGTCAACAGCTGGTTGAAGAACTAGACCTAGGTGGCGCGTCCGTACCTAAACTAGTCCCAAATCGCTACAACAAAACGAACTACATTCTTCATTACCGCAACTTGAAACTGTACTTAGACCTTGGTATAAAGTTTACAAATATCCATCGGGTACTCGGGTTTGCACAGAGTACATGGTTAAAGAGTTACATCGACTTCAATACTGGAAGAGAAAACAAGCTTCCAATGATTTTGAGAAAGATTTCTTTAAACTTCTGAACAATGCGGTCTTTGGGAAAACGATGGAGAATCTGCCAAAGCGCGTGAATTTCAAGCTGGTGACCAGTCCGAACAAACTCTTCAAACTAATCGCCTCTCCTTCCTTTGATATCTTCCGCATCTTCTCCGAGGACCTAGCCACTATCAGAATGAAGAAGACGAAGTTGTACCTGAATCTCCCCAATGTCGTCGGCTTCACGATTCTCGATCTGTCTAAAGTCCTGATGTACGATTTCCACTACAATTACATGGTCTCAAAGTACGGACCCTAGTCTAAATTGTTGTTTACAGACACCGACAGCTTGTGCTATGACGTCAAGACAGATAACCTCTACCGCGATTTTCTGCAAGACTTAGACTACTTTGACAGGTCAGAGTACCCAAGAGATCATTTTGATCACATTGCAAGGAACAAAATAAGGTGCTGGGGAAGATGAAAGATGAGACCCACGGCATACCCATCGAGGAATTGTTTGGTCTTCGACCTAAAATTTACTCTATCCTATTCACAGAATCATATCAT
>NC_090890.1:10480080-10490080 GCF_036669925.1 Montipora capricornis
GTTCATTCCCTTTTAGTAATATGCTATCTGCCTTACACCGTTGCAACTGCTGTTACAGCTGCGCGTGGCGAACCTCTTTTTGGAACTCGTTACAAAGTATTGGGGCACAGTACCGGGACACTTCTTTTCTGTAACTCGCTACTCAACCCTTTTCTTTATTGCTGGAAAATCAAAGGAATTAGACAGGCTGTAAAACAGTTACTTGGAAATATTTTTAGTTGGTCATAAAGACCTATAGTCATCTCTACTGAACACATCTCTATTCTGTTCGTCAAGTTTAGTCCTAGCAATGTGGAGGTGATCCCCTAGAAATAGAACTTGTCATAGATTTGCGATGAAACTTCGCACACTGTAGTAACATGTCAGTGAGATGATAAAAGTGTAATTAAAAAAGGGGGGTGGCTGTGCTCGTTTCCATGGTACGACGCTGACGAATACGAGTATTTGAGCTACTTTGACACCCCCCCAATGATGGACAAATTTAGCTCCATTTTATCAATGTAATCCAACTTATAACGCAGAGTGTGATGTCATTCCATGGTTATTTCAAGTACGTATACCTGAAAAATTTTATTTGAATGCCTTTGTGACTACTTAAAGCTCCAAAATAAATTTAACTTTAGTGTGGGCTGTTCCACTCGTAAGGGCTCCTTCCGTACAATTTTATGAAATTGCCAAAAAAGCTGGCCATAGATTTTTGCTGATTTTTCCACTACTCCATGAAGACGCCGTTCTCGGCAAGTACAGAAGTGAAAAAATGGGGGTCACCGTACTTGTTCAGGAGAAAATAGCCATTCCTTCAGTGATTAGGCTTGGCGTCAATGAAAATCCGGCATTTTATCAATGCCATTGATAAAATGTAGTGCAGTAGTGCAGGCACGGTGCCTACGTTACTGCGCGCGCCAACGACGCAAGAAATCATGCGCAGTAGGGTTACAGGACAGTGGGCACCCGAACGTAAGTTAAGATAACTGCTTACTAGAGCCTGATTAGAAAGATTAATTCTACAACAATGTTTCATGTAACGGAAACAATAGGATATCAAACACCAATAAGTGCTTAGCAAGATGTGCTCAGTAATATGACGTAATAGGTTGCATGGCAACAAAAGAGTCATCTAAAAACATCCTTTATTGTCTTTAAACGCTGATATCTCAAAAACGAATTACGTGATCTCCAATTTTCATCAATGAAAACGATAAGTAGGCTAAGATAAAACTCTCTGCAAAGTTAAAAAGAATTCTCTGGAGCGGATTTAGAGCAGAGCCTCCTTAAAATTTCCACATTTCCACTTATCCCCTTCTTAATATTATTATTATTATTATTATTATTATTATTATTATTATTATTATTATTATTATTATTACTATTATTATTATTATCATCTTGATTTAATATAGTAATAGCGGACGTCTTGTGAATGCACTGTCAAGTCACAACAAGGACCTCAGCGAGAAGATCTCTGGATAACACCATTACCGCAGCCATGATCAATATCTAGTTGGCCTAAATAGCGTTTAGGCATAACTGAGCCCAATACTCCGATTACGACTGGTATGACTTTCACCTTAGATAATCAATCAATCAATCAATAATTTTATTAATGTGTCAAGTTGATCTAGCTTACATATACGTAAACTAATTTGGGAAACGTAACTACTAGTGAATTAAAGTTAAGAAGAAATATATTAGATCTGATCCAAAATACTAATTATTAGTAAAAAACGTTAAAAATTCGCTGTGTTTTAACCTAGTACCCTAAAAAGTATGTTGACATATCAGTATCCCGTAAACCCATGCTTCCTTAAAACCAAAGGTTGAAGACTAATCCCCTCCCAGCCCACTATTTTCAATCCATGAATAACATCCTAGATCCCATAATTCCCATTCTTTAGGGTTCGTATTTAACTACTGCATAGTGTACAATATTTACAATTATCTTCCATCATCCCAACTAGATTTAATTTTCTGATTTTAGCTTTAAACATATTCAAAAATTCCGAATTCCTGACTTTCTTATCTAATTTTGACCAGAGAAGTGGACCTAGATATCGTAACCTATGCTTTCCGTACGTCACGGTATTGAATCTTGGTATTACAAAATCTGAATTTCTAAAGATATAGCGATTGATGTTATTGTTTTGGAATATTTCTTTAATGTATGAAGGACAAAGTTCATTCTTTACTTTATACATAAGAATAGCAATGTCTTGTAGTCGCCTGTTCTTTAACGTGGGAAGCTTTGCCAACTTAAGTAACTCGTCATAGGTTCCAGATTTCCTATTATAAATTGCTCTCAAGGCTCTTTCTTGGATTCGCTCCAGTTTCCTGTTGTCCAAAGAGCGACAAAAATTCCAAACCGGATATGACAAACTGACGTCCGCTGAGGCAGTATGGCAGACTACTGTGTAATAGGATTGGCTCTGGCAGAAAGTATGTTACGTAGTCTCGTTAGAACATCCACTTTCCTTCCTGCTCGTTAGCATACTTCACTGACATGTTTACTAAAATCCAGGTTTTGGTCTATTGTTAGCCCCAATAGCCTAAGGTCAGAACCACACTTTATTTTTACACTTGACATTGTTATCTCCAAATCTTTGGTTTTTTCCTTTGGCCCAATGCTCATAATTTCATTTTGGTACTTTTCATTATTACCTTCCAGTTAAATTTGACTCGTAGCACTTAGATATGATTTCTCCTTCTTTATTTAAAGTATCTTGTACTTCCTTAACCGTCTGGCCTGCTGAGTACAGCTAAGCACCCATTTTAAAAAAGGTTGCTTTCAATAATTGTTGTGACAATAATTGTGGCCCTAGTGGGCAAATGTAGACAAATTGAAGTTCAATCATGATGATATTCAGTCTCGCTCACGTCCTACAATATGGCGAAGTATCCTAAAAATAAATTGGTACGAACGTTTCAGAGTAAAAATAGAGAATGAAGGATTCTCTTTTGCATGTTTACGTTGTCGTCAAGACCTCAAATGTGGTGATTTCACGTCGTCGTTGTGCAGAGGAGCGCAAACCTACTTGCTCAAATCCTTGCGGCACGATTATTTATGTTCTTTTAACCAATGATATTATTGTTTTGCGCCGTTTTCTTAGTCGTAGCCGTCGTCGCTTATGGAATCGGGAGCTTACGAAACGACGACGCCGACGGCAACGACGACGCTACAAAACAACTACAGTTTTAGTGAGCAAAAACAATGGCTCTGCACGTGCGTTTTATATTTTGGTACATTTGAAATGACCAAATTCAAGGTTCTGCGGAGGACGTTAGCACATGACGATGAATTTTCAGTTCTCTCTCTACGCTTCCAACTCACTCATACCAGTTTAATTCCTCGACAGTTACTACACCTTTTTAACGCGAAACGACATAAAATAGTTTCGTAGTGATATGAATAACGCGAACTTGTATTTTTAAATGAAGTCCTCGTAGCCGTCGTCGTCCTCGTTTCGTAAGCTCCCTACTTTAAGATCTAGGACGCGACGGCAACGAAAACGTCGCAAATTTTGCATATTTAATGAGCAAACACAATAGCTTTGCACGCTCTGCGCGTGTATTTTTCATTTTTGTACATTTCTTTCACGTTGTCGGTAAATCTGCGACGTGAAATGACCAATTCTCAACTTTTACGGAGAACGTGAACACAAAGCAGCGAATTTGAAATGTCTGTCGTAGCTTCAACACCGCACAACCTAATTCAGTTCCAGGCAAGTTGCACTAGTTTTTAGATGTTAGACAAACCGATATAATGACGAAACTTGCAATTTGAAATGAACGAAGAAGCTTAACCAACGACAAGGTTAACTATCAATAGAGTTATTTCAGTAGAGTTATGACTTAGAGTTAGAGTTAACGACAGCCAAAATCCTAAATTCAAGATTTTGTACTGCCAAAATCCTGAATTCAAGATTTTGGAAGTCCAAAATCTTGTGATTCCAAAATCTTGAATTCAGGATTTTGGCAGTCCAAAATCTTGAATTCAGGATTTTGGAAACTTGGCTAACGACAAGGTTAACTATCAATAGAGTTATTACTTAGAGTTAGAGTTAACGACTGCCAAAATCCTGAATTCAAGATTTTGGACTGCCAAAATCCTGAATTCAAGATTTTGGAAGTCCAAAATCTTGTGATTCCAAAATCTTGAATTCAGGATTTTTGAAACTTAACTCTAACTCTACGACATAACTCTATGAAAATAACTCTAAGTCCGCTGGAGACTTAGCCGGGGACTTCCAGTCTGCTGGGGGTAATTTGATCATTGTAAAGCGCCTTTGACACCTTGTGATAAGGGCGCTATATAAATGCACCACTTTACTTTTTGCTTTACTTTTAGAATAACTGTCCCCACCAACGACAACGGCGACGGCAACAAGAACGTCACAAATTTTCATATTTAGTGGGCAAAAACAATAGCTTTGCACGTCCTGCACGCGCGTTTTCCCCTTTTGTCCATTCTTTGCCGTCGTCAGCAAAACAACAACGTAAAATAGCCAGATTTGAAGCAGTATGAAGAACGTCAGCACTTGGCATGGAGTGCCTTTCCAACCAGTGTCATTCTTGAGGAATTACCACACCCTTGTCATATTAAAAAGGTTGAAATAGTCACGAAGCGATTAAAATAATGCGAATTTATATTTTGAGATGACTTTTTCGTTGCCGTCGTCGTTGTTGTAAAAATAGGGACCTTAAGATCTACGACGGCGACTTCAAGGAAAACGTCACCTCAAAAAATCACTTTGCTTTATCATAATTCTTTCGCGGTTATTCTATCTTGTTAACTTCTCACAATTTGGGCGAAGTATCGTAAAACTAAATTGGTACGAGCAGTTAAAAAGTTAAAATAGAGAATGAAAGATTCTCTGTTGCATGCTCACGTTGTCGCTAAAACCTCAAATTTGGTAATTTCACGTCGTCCTTAACGCAGAGTACCGCAAGAACCCGTCCTAAAATCCGTGCTGCACGTGCAGCACGATTACTTATGCTCTTTTAACCAATGATATCATTGTTTTGCGCGGTTGTTGTTGCCGTCGCCGTCGTAAAATCTTAAGCTCCCTAATCTCCCTGTTGCTGGGACTGAACTTGACCAACAGAATAGAGATGTGTTAAGTGGAGATGACTTCGGTCTTTATGACCAGCTAAAAATATTTCCAAGTAAATCTTTTACAGCTTGTCTAATTCCTTTCATTAACCAGCAGTATAGAAAAGGGTTGATTGTCGAGTTGAAGAAAACAATTGTCCCAGTAATAACCCCCAAGAGTTTATTACAAGTTCCATAGAGATATTCGCCCCGCAAAGTTGTAACAGCAGTTGCAATGGTAAAAGGCACATAACATATTACTAAAATGGAATGACATTTGACAGAATGAAAAATACATAGAGATGAGATGTATCCTATAGGATTACCTCTGCCGAAGTAATTGTTTCCTTGCTAAGAGTTGAAATTCGCAAAACAAACCGAAACACATCAATATTGGAAAGGGCATGTATGATCTCGTTGATGTGCAAAATATGGTGGGAAGTATATAACAAACTGTGACAGGTAAAAGTATATGAGGCATGGCGACCTCAATTTCCTCAGTGTCCTTCCTTTGATTTGTTCGCAGTTGTTAATTTGCGAGGGAGCAAAGTAAAGACCAGCCTGTAAGCTAAACGTAAATTTAGAATATTGAAATCAACTGTTGAGTTAAGAGCAATTCTTGCGTGTGCAGGTGTTGGCACCTGATCAATATGTTTTCTTTTTTTCATTTAGGAGTATAATAATTATAATGAGAGTAAGTGAGGTTTCTATACTGGGGCCACCTTTCTTTATCTACTTGGGCTGATAATAATCGAATGTCACTCAATACAACCAAAACTAAATACTTACATATTTCGACTCTACAGAAATGTCGTACTTTAACCAGTTCGGCACTCAATGTCCAAATTGATGGTAGATCTATTGAGCAAGTGGACTATGTCAAGATGCTTGATGTTATGATAGACAGTGGCATGGCTTGGGAGCATCAAATCGATACAATCTGCTGCATCATTAGCAGTAGGCTTTCTCTTCTCCGTCGCATTAAACTTTATCTCAACTCTGTTTCTGCTTTAAGATTCTATAATTCTTGTGTTAACAACTACTTTATTTATTGTTCTGCTGCCTGGGGAAATTGCTACCACCATCTTCCGTTTACGACTCCTTCGTCTTCAGAAGCGTGCTAGGCGTATGCACATTGCTGCCGACTTCTCTCAGGCTTCTATTTCTTTATTTTTAAAACTTAAGGACGGTGCTTACTAATTCAAATGTATTTTTGCGCGGTTTACTGAATATGCGGGAAAAGCAGTTCTTAACAGGTGGTATTGAAATTCAAAAAGAAAATTGGGGGTAACCACGCATTTTTCGAAGATAATTAATCAACAATATTTGTAAAAAGCTTCAAAACACAAAGCAATATATGGCGTTCTTTTCCAAATTGAAGCTTAATTATCTCTGAAAAATGCGTGGTTACCCCCAACTTTCTTGTTGAATACCAAGATCACTTGCTAAGTTCTGTTTACTCCCCATATTTTTGAACCGCGCAGAATATCCCTGTATTTAATAAGCACAACCGAACGACAGGAAGGCCCATGTTATATGTTAAGTATTTGCTTACTGCGTACGTTTCGACCGTACTTAGCTTCGGTCATTATCAAGTGAATGGCAAAATTGAAACAGTGAATATATGTATATATAATAATTAACAATTATTCGCCGAAGGCGAAGTGAATATTGGTAAATGTTTACTTACACGTAGTCGAGGTAAATGTTCCCCAATATTCACTAAGCCTGAGGCGAATAATTGTTTTAGTGTAATTTTCAGCGGTGAATATCAAGAAAGTGTAAAACACCTGGCTAAAACAAGATAGAAAGGCACGAAAAGTGCTTGATTGGCTTACCAGCTGCGCGTTCAAAATGTTATATTCACCGGATAGCGCGGTGAATATAACAATAAATTCTTATATTCACCGCTGAAAATTATACTAAATATGTATATAAGAAGAATAAAAAGATTTGCAGTTGTAAACGGACAATAAAAACATACAAAGAGAAAACTAGGAAAAGCTGATTAAAAACCTTAGCACGAATTAAGTCCGATTGCACATTGAGAGTAGGTCTTAACTTTTGAATAAAACACATTTCATAGACGACGCAGTCAAATTTGTTCATGCACTTCATCAAAACACTAAAATTCTTTGTAAGATCTTTTGGAGCCAAAGAATGTTTGTCGCCAAAATGCTTGCCAATTGATGAAGAAGAATTTTTGTGTTCAAGTTCCTCAACGCGTTGATGTAGATGGCGGTGTGTGAAATCGCACAGGTTAAATCTTTAAGTTGGGCACGCACAATATCAGCTGAAGCCTGATCGTTAAACGGTAGGACAACACGAATTGGGTCTGATCGATCGCTGACAGTAGGTGAGGAAACAGGTTGATCCGATGCTTTGGCAGCAACAAACCGTGAAATGGTAGAGTTCACAAGTTTGTCAGCATATTTTAGTCGAGAAAACAATAATTTCAGTCGATCACGTTCTTCAGAGAAGTAGTGCCAATTGGATGAAAGTCGAAATGCACGATCAAGCATCGTTTTTAAAAATCCACGTTTGTACCGGTACACATGGCTCTTGTAGTGTAGCAGAAGGCCAGTATTTGTGGGTTTAACGTACACCTTAGTCTCAACGTGTGTATGTTTGTTGAGCATCTGGGTGTCCAAAAAGGAAGCATGCTATTACTCTCCGTCTCCATGGGGTGAACTTAATAGAGGAATGCCAGTGGTTTTTAAAATCTCGAGAAAATTGTCGGCTGATGCTTTAATGTGACGTAATAAATTACAATGGCAACAAAAGAACCATCTAAAAACTCCCTACGTTTTGTGTTTAACCACTTATATCTCAAAAACGAACTCGGTGACCCCCATTTTTTATTGCCGAAAAGTGATTAGCAAGCTAAGACGAAACTCTCTGGAAATTTAAAAAAATCCTCTGGAGCGGGTTTAGAGCCACCTTAATGACTTTCAATTGTGAAGGTAGCTTTGAATCTGCTCCAGAAAATTTTTTACACTTTGTAGAAAGTTTTATCCTAGTGTGCTAATCACTCTTCAGCAATAAAAAATGGGGGTCACCGAGTTCGCTTTTGAGATATAAGCATTTCAAGACAAAATATAAGCTGTTTTAGATGGCTCTTTTGTTTCTATGGTAACCCGTTACTTCACATTAATAAATGTATCTTGTTAAGCATCTATTGGTGTTTTATATGGCATCATAAGATTACCATTAAGTGAAAAAGGTTCGTAGATTCAATCCTTCCACTACAGTGTGTGCTACTGCCGTGCTTAAATCGAGATGACAATTTCATTTGAGTTCGGCACGGCAGTAGCACTACGTTTGGAACAGGCCTTAAATGATAAACATGTTAATACACAGGGGCTGGTCCAGACCGATTTCCAACGTTTTACGGGAATCGCTAATTTTACTAGGGCAAACGTGGAACAAACAGTGTACGTGACAAACAAACGACCAGGCTGCCAAAAGACCGGAATTTTAAAAATGCACCGTAGGTAGACCTTTGACGAAAATAATTTTGCATATCTTGCATATCCTTGCGTGGGAGAAGATAGGTGATTGTGCAAGGAAAGACAGATGGCGGCTTCTTAAAGCTTCCATCTCTGACTAAAAACGACAACTTGCATTTGAGCTTCCAGAATTGACATGGAGTTCAGTAAAAATTAAAGAAGAGCTTAAAAGCGGAACATTTCGGTCCGTCTATTTGGCGGATTTTAAATTTGGAGAAGTGCAGCGTCATGTTTGCATCAAGAAGTTGAAAGGTGAATCCGCCGCTTCAAAGCAACGCTTCGAGAACCACATTTGCTAGTGGTGTTATTGTTGTTAGTGTTTGGTCGGTTTTCTTTCTAATATAAGATTGAAATATCTTTTCTCGTGATACGATTAAATCATTGTTGACATTCGATTTTTTAAACACTTCAACCTCCGGGCAGACGTAAAGGTTAATTCAGCATGTGTTGAGGAAAAAGAAAGCATTAGACTTCATTACTTATACAGCCGTAGACTTTCGTCGAGGCAAATTAGGAAATGACAAGATAGTTTCGTTTTTGGATCATGTTCGCAAAAGGAAAGGTTCTGCTTTGTTGACATTATGTTCAAAGTTTACTTTAAAGATGAATAAAACAGTGGATTCTATCGAGGCGCTATGTCCTTGAAATGTTTAAATTCTTCATAGCAGGAACAGAAACGTTTTCCAGATTTGTTATAGTAACTGCCCATATGTGGACCAAGCCGCTTTTTCCGGTAACTCAAATACTTAAAAACATGCACTGTGTATCCAGTAAACACGCGAAAAAGCGTGCAGAACGTCGCAAAAAAGAAATTAAACAAGAATAATTTTCAGTGTATGAATTGATAGCAACAATCCATGTTTTACAAATCCAGTCCATGTTTACAAATCCAATCCAGTCTATGTTTTACAATTTGCCCACACTTACTATGTAGTAAGGACGTACCCATACCTCAGCGCGCACCGGTGGCTCAGTTGGTTGAGCACCGGGCTGCCATGCGGGAGGTCGTGAGTTCGAATCCGGCCGGACCAACACTCAGGGTCTTTAAATAACTGAGGAGATAGTGATACCTTTGTAATTACACCCGCAAATGGTAAGGCTTTCAAGTCTTCTCGGATAAGGACTATCAACCCATCCTCTACCTCTGAAATGACTATTATCGACAATTCCTAAGTTTCTCTAAATTGACTAGTTAGCGCTTGATAAGGATTATGAGAAATGAATATCTATTTTGAAAATCAGAACCCCAATGCCTAAACTCGATGGACTCGAACCTGGGAATGTTCGATTAATAACCCCTTCACTTAACCGCATCGCTAACTGACAGTACACTTTTTTTTAACATCAATATATTTTTTCTTCAAAATGCTGCCGTAAACGTGTATTATCACCGGCTAAGAAACAA
>NC_090890.1:10497580-10507580 GCF_036669925.1 Montipora capricornis
TGTTTTACAGCCTGTCTAATTCCTTTGATTTTCCAGCAATAAAGAAAAGGGTTGAGTAGCGAGTTACAGAAAAGAAGTATTCCGGTACTGTGCCCCAATACTTTGTAACGAGTTCCAAAAAGAGGTTCGCCACGCGCAGCTGTAACAGCAGTTGCAACGGTGTAAGGCAGATAGCATATTACTAAAAGGGAATGAACCCAAATGGCATTGGAAACTGTCTTTTTGTACCGGTTTATATTTAACACTGAAAGGACACGAGGATTTGTGCCCTGAATTTGTGCTGGGCTAGTTCCCAGGACTTCTCTTCTTTGGGAAGAAGAGACACCCTGGGAAAGAGGTTGTATTTTCACCTGGCGGTATCCAAGGACTATATATATCTTAAAGTAACAGCAAGATGAAATAATTAAACACGTGAAAATCCACCCACAGCCCCCTAAAAAGAAAACTCGTTTGTTCCAGTAATAAGTGAAGGCAAAAGCGAAGTTCACAACCCAAGAAATTGTCACAGATAGGCGAACGCGCGGCAAAGTAACAACTTGTCGGTATCTCAACCTAAGCTGGAGAGCAAGAAGTCTGTCCACACTTATTGCAGTCAACGTGGTGATGGACTGTCCACAGAGTACTGTACTTACAGCAAAAGCCAAGCCTTCGGTCTTACTACACAAGCTCCAATTCTTTTCTTCAATTGCCATACTATAAACGACAAATAGCGGTAGAGAAACGAGTCCGACACAGAGGTCCGTGATGGAAAGACATCGAAAAAGGACTCTAGATGGTAGGTGGATAGACGAAACTTTGTGAAGAACAAGTAGAATTAGGAGATTCCCACAAATCATAAGAAGTGACAAAACTGAATATATAAATATAGGAAAAAATATCTCAGTAGTGTATTTGAATCCGGTGATTAGCCTGCGTTGCAGGCCGTAGAAAGGAGCGCCGGAGTGTAGGGAGGGAGGGAGGAGGGACGACCTGCAAGGACGCTATTGTTTTCTCGGTTTTTTTCGTCCACCAGATGAACGTAAAAATCCTGATTGGTCAGATTTTATGAATTACTCAATCCGTCGTTCTGATTGGTTAGCGACCTGTCATGCAAGGGCATGGGTCTTCTCAATTCAATATTCAACATGGCGGATCGGTTTGAACTGTTGCTGAAGGAAACGATACGATCTTTGGAAGAAAATGGAATCAAATTCATGCTAAAAGCAGAGCAAAAGACGGCGATCAGACATTTGTTTGAGAAAAAGGATCTTTTAGCCGTTTTACCAACAGGCTATGGAAAGAGTCTAATTTTTCAGCTTCTTGTGTTGCTCGCGAAAAGAGCAGGAAATTATGCTTCTTTGTTAGTCATATCGCCTCTTGTCAGTATCATTAACGACCAGGTTATGGCAGTCGAAGCCATGAATTTGACCGCTTGTAACTTGGCTCAGAAACTAGGTAATTTGGAAGACATCGAAGGAGGGAATTTTAATGTTGTCTATGCATCAGCGGAAAGTGCCACAGATAGGCGATTTCTTCAATCACTGAAGAAGAACACTACTTTCAGTAGCAGTTTAGTGGCTTGTGTTGTGGATGAGTCGCATACAGTTGAAACATGGACCGGTTTAACGTGAGGGATTGTATATTTTAATATACAAACGACATATCCAAATCGTCAATGTTGCATTTAGACAATACATTGCAATGAACTGCTCTAAAAAAATCGCCGGTTTTTCCGCGGTCGTCAAATTGTAGAGATTTTTTGCTCTTCACATTGGACGCTTCCATTACTTTTTCGTTTCAGGAGAATTAGTTCTTACGCTTTTTCGATTATGAGGGCTGCTGCGTGCTGCAGGCGACAAAACGTCGAGTAACTTTCTCTTCGCACCTTCGGAATTCTCCTTGTTTTCTTCTCTCTTCTGCGCTAAACGTGTAGTTATGAATGGGAAACGTTCACACAAGTTTTTGATCTTCCGATAACAGGCATTGCAGGCCACTTGCGACTCGTTGTGAGAAGCAATCACTGTTATCCCAACGTTCTTCAGAGATTCGCTCAAAACAACTCCGAATACCGTACTTACTCGCCTACAAGCCGAGCTTGGCTATAAGCCGAGACCCCAAACTTCTTACGGAAAAAATCAACTTGATTGACACAAATTGTAAATGCATAATACTCGGCTATAAGCCGAGACCCATTTTAGGTCTTGATGTGTATTATCGACTATGGAATTTTCGCAATTTAAAATACAAATTGACATTGACTGAAAAATTATACACGAAAGATAACAAACAAACAAGCGACGTGATCGTGAGGTGACGAATATTATTAAACAATTTCTGAACTCACAGGAAACGTGTCTTCGTACAAGCGAAGTGTTTTATAAAAAGTTATCCGACTGGAAACCTTACAACCTGGCCTTTAAACTTAAAATAGTCGCCGAAGCAGAAGCTGTAGAAAATAACTCCGAGATCGCCGGAGAATACGGCATCAGCGAGTCGATGGTTCCGTCGCTGGAGGAAAGATAAGGCAAATCTGTTCAATGGGGAGCTCGGGGAGCGTATCCCGAGCTCGATCAGCGACCTTTGCCGTGGCTTGTTTACACGATCTGTGATGGTGCAATCTCGTTCCCAGGCTCCTCGTTCCTTTGATGGGTAAACCAGGCTTGGCGCGATATTCCCGAGGAGATGGTGAGGCGGTCGTTTAAGACTTGTGGCACCTCTATAACGCACTCGACGGCACAGAAGACGATGCAGTCTTCGACAAGAATATTCCAGAACAAAACAAAAAGTGAAGACGAGGAAATGGACGACGAATTCGAGACAGACAGCGAGGAAGAAGATGAGCAATAAGATCGATCCCGATCACACAACAACACGAACGGCTCCTTTTAGCGTTACCAGCCACCAAGTAATAAAAGTCCATATTACACCAACAACATCGAAACAACAACTTCTTTTCTCGCCGACGGTTTAAATATATTTACACACGATTTCGCCACACAGTTCCCATATGTCACCTTCAGATTCGCCTGGCAAACTCTTGAGTGGGTTATGCATATTTAATTAGGGGGCGGAATGAAGAAAACAATAGCGTCCTTGCAGGCCGTCCCTCCTCCCTCCCTCCCTACACTCCGGCGCTCCTTTCTACGGCCTGCCAGGCTTCGGAGAACTTAAAGCTTCCGAACACGCAGATAAAGAAACTTCATCTTGATTTCCGTGCACCGTAGATACCGTTGAGTTGATCATTATTGACTGAGGTCACTAGAGCGAACTGCGACCACCACTTGAATACTTGTACTTCTATGAGATTGCTACGTGCGTAGTCGAGAAAGTAAACGCAAAATACCGAAGAAAAGGTGCGGATAGTGAAGTCTTATTTGCTTTTGTCGATGACTTGAATGACACATTTCACACAATGAAAAGTTGCCGTTGACGTTGCCAACGAGAGTACTTTGCTGATGAAATTGTTTAACTTCGAAAAGTTGAAATCCGACCAAGGAACTGTATAATAAATTACAATTGTCAGGCGAATATTTAGATAAGAATAATTTACGCGTATGCAGGTGTTGGCACCTAATGGCTATTTTCCTTTTGTTGTTTGATATGATTTAAACTATTGTTCAAGAGCGATTTGCTTATGCATAAACATGCAAAGATCAAAAGAAAGGCAAACTAATAATATAATCTCGGAAACCCATCTGGAAATTATTTTGCATGGAAAACTTGATTGTGGTTTTTTAAAAATGACACACCTTAGTGATCTAATGAAACACCAACGAAACACTTAAATGGATGTTCAAACTCGTTTTCATAGATAGGTTTGCACTTGGTTTTTATATTTCTGGACAAGAATTCAACTTTTAAATAATCAGCTCACAATAAACTTTGTAAGCAACGGTAATTAGATTACGCGAATTTCACAGAAAACAATTTTGTGTAAACCATGTGCATTTTGTGATCTTCTCTAGGAAAGGTTGAAAGAACAGATAAATGATTTTTCCGAGTTCTATGTAGTGTATTTGAAATTTTGTGCGCGATCACCATTCGATTTTGCTTTTGGAAAAGGTGAATTTTCCAAACTTGCAAGTTGGCGCTCGTCGCAAGCTTGTCATGTAGTTAACACAATTTTGATTTTCAAAAAGCTTGAGGGGAGGGTTCCCTATACTTTTTACGTGAAGCGTGATGAGGCGATTTATTTTCTCGTAAATCTTGATTTAAGAATTTTTTTATTCGTTATTCGTGATCAAAGATGGTAAGATCTTTTCATGTCCACGTGATCGATTTTTTTTATTAAACGTGACCCGTGAATGAAGATTTGAATTAAACGTGATTCGTGAACCATATTGTTTTGCGTGATGAATTTCTGGCTATTTTATTGTTTGGAAATGTACGTATTGTTTTCGAACTGCTGCGGTTAGTTTTTGATAGGACATGGACTTCATATGGATCGATAAAAGTTATAAAATAGCCCAGATAAGACGTATGCCGACAGACCTGACAACCCTGAATTTCTTTTATCGGCCAGTAACCCACGATCTACATTTACAAAGAGAGAGGTGAGTTTTTTCCTGTACGAAGTGGATAAACCAACTATTAATGATGAAATGGTATATGAAATGAATCATATATGAACTGCGGATATGAAATCAAGTGAAGCTATGACCTTCGCAGTTAAGAAAGCAATTTTGCAATTGCGTAGAGAAACCTGAAAAATTCAGAACTTCGACGGGGTTTGAACCCGTGACCTCAATTATCATTGACGTCTTCGTGAATTTAACGACGGTCCATTGTAATTCTGAACGCGAGAGAAAATAATACGCAAGAACTAAAATATTTTTTATCACTCGCGTTACTACAAGTCAGGAGTACCCAACCAACACTATTTCAGAATGTATGCGTTATCGACTTAGACCATCTGTGGGCATCCGCACTAACACATTTTCGGTTAATATTTAACTACCTGGGAAAAAATTACCCCTCTTCAGTGCCAGCTAGCAATAGATTTTTTTCCGAGGTCGCCAACGGCATCTATCATGTTGAGACCCTTCCCAGCCAGCGTACGTTATTGGAAATTTTCTTTTCGCCAGTAAATAACAATCTTACGCCTTACCCCCTCTCCCATTACAACAATAGGTTTTTCTTTCGTTATAGACCGTAACTGAAACACCTCTGGACAGGAACTACGTGAGAAAATTTCCATGCCAGTTATTAATGACTAAATAATGATTAATTAATATACGGTATAATTTTTCAATGTTCCTTGTCTCTAGATGAAAGATAGTTGAACTCACCCCCATGTGAAATATTTCAGTACAACGCGTTTCCAACCGAATTCGAAATACGCAGTACCTTGTTATTCGCAAATGAGAAAACTTACAATGTCTTTTCTGTGGACGGCTTTAAAAGAAAATCCAAGGGACAGACAGGCACACTGTCTTTTCGATGGACCAAAAGTAATTGAAATTCCAGTAAGGCACAGGCATTCCTGATGGACGACCCAGTTAAATAATTTAAAGGCCAACGTTTGTTAAAGTTATAAGTTAAAAAAAAAAGCTCGTGGGGAAACTTATTTACATTGATATCAACTCTTAGCATGCATCAATCGAGTAATGTCCCAGAGAACGTAACGAATGACAAAATCGAATACAGAGGAATAAACAGCCCAGGAGTGTATTCGAATCCGGTGACAAGTTTGCGAGAGCTTAAGGCTTCCGAACACGCCGATAACGAATCTTGGCCGTCTTGATTTCCACGCACCGTAGAGTTGATCATTACTAATGGAGGTCGCTAAAGACGAATTGCAACTCGAACACTAGTACTTGTATTCTATGAGATTGCTACGTGTGTAGTGGAGAAAGTAAACGGAAGATTCGGATGGTGAACTGTCATTAATTACTTTTATCAATGACTTGATTGACATTTGACAGAATGAAAAATACATAGAGATGAGATGTATCCTATAGGATACTATAGGGAAATGAGGATGGTCACTCTAGCTCCAAAGTAATCCAGGCAGTTTACTTTATTTTGCTGTTCAAGATGGCTAACGAAGGAGCAGGGACTTCTTTAGACGTCGATCTGGCGGTCTCCGAAGTTGTTTCTCGTGCAATGTCAACTATAACGGATTCAATTTCCAGTATTATCGATACCCGTCTTCAAGCGTTTAAGCAGGATAACTCACAGACGGTTGAAGCAGCGGTTAGGCGCGCGAAGCACGATCGCTACGAATTTAAAAGTAGAGGGAACAAACAGCAATACGAACACGAAGAGGATGTTTTAGAGAAGATGGAGTCCGCAAAGGATTGGGTGGCCGCAAGACAACTTGATCGTCAATGGACGAAGGTATTGCTTTAGTAAACAAGCGCATGAAGGTTATCAAAATGGCCGATAAAAGGCGGCCAGTATAGCTGTGCCACAGTTGAAGAATACTTATCCGACGAGCTAGCCTCAGATACAGACGATGAAAAAAGAATCATTCAATCCGAGAATAGAGCCGCAAGAAAGGCGAAGGAATCCAAGAAAAAGAGGAGCCAACCAGCCCACTTTAAAGCTGCAGTTTAATCCCAGCGAGCCAAATTGGCGCCCTCATGCATGGAGTGTTATGTTAATTCACGACAGGAAGGCCCATGTTATAAGTTAAGTATTTGCTTAGTGCATCAAGTGAATGGCAAAATTCAAACAGTGAATATATGTATCTATAATAATTAAGAATTATTCGCCGAAGGTGAAGTGAATATTGGTGAACGTTTACTTACACATAGTCGAGGTAAATATTCCCCAATATTCACTGAGCCTGAGGCGAATAATTGTTTTAGTGTAATTTTCAGCGGTGAATATCAAGAAAGTGCAAAACACCTGGCTAAAACATGATAAAAAGGCACGAAAAGTGCTTGATTGGCTTGGCAGCCGCGCGCCTCCAAAATGTTATATTCACCGGATAGCGCGGTGAATATAAAACTAAATTCTTATATTCACCGCTGAAAATTATACTAAATATGCATATAAGAAGAATAAAAAGATTTGCAGTTGTAAACGGACAATAAAAACATACAAAGAGAAAACTAGGAAAAGCTGATTAAAAACCTTAGCACGAATTAAGTCCGACTGCACATTGAGAGTAGGCCTTAACTTTTGAATAAAACACATTTCATGGACGAGGCAGTCAAATTTGTTCATGCACTTCATCAAAACACTAAAATTCTTTGTAAGATCTTTTGGAGCCAAAGAATGTTTGTCGCCAAAATGCTTGCCAATTGATGAAGAAGAGTTTTTGTGTTCAAGTTCCTCAACGCGTTGATGTAGATGGCGGTGCGTGAAACCAACATAACCTGCATGGCACAGGTTAAATCTTTAAGTTGGGTACGCACAATATATATCAGCAGAGGCCTGATCGTTAAACGGTAGGACAACACGAATTGGGTCTGATCGATCGCTGACAGTAGGTGAGGGAACAGGTTGATCCGATGCTTTGACCGCAACATCCGTGAAATGGTAGAGTTCACAAGTTTGTCAGCATATTTTAGTCGAGAAAACAATAATTTCAGTCGATCACGTTCTTCAGAGAAGTAGTGCCAATTGGATGAAAGTCGGAATGCACGATCAAGCATCGTTTTTAAAAATCCACGTTTGTACCGGTACACATGGCTCTTGTAGTGTAGCAGAAGGCCAGTATTTGTGGGTTTAACGTACACCTTAGTCTCAACATGTGTATGTTTGTTGAGCAGCTGGATGTCCAAAAAGGACGCATGCTATTACTCTCTGTCTCCATGGGGTGAACTTAATAGAGGAATGCCACTGGTTTAAAATCTCGAGAAAATTGTCTGCTGATGCTTTAATGTGACGTAATAAATTACAATGGCAACAAAAGAACCATCTAAAAATCTTTATATTTTGTGTTTAAGCGCTTATATCTCAAAAACGAACTCGGTGACCCCCATTTTTTATTGCCGAAAAGTGATTAGCAAGCTAAGACGAAAACTCTCTGCAAATTTCAAAAAAATTCTCTGGAGCGGGTTCAGGGCCACCTTAAAAATTTTCAATTGTGAAGGTAGCTTTGAATGTGTTCCAGAACATTTTTTACACTTTGTAGAAAGTAGTTAATTTTGCATATCTTGCATATCCTTGCGTGGGAGAAGATAGGTGATTGTGCAAGGAAAGACAGATGGCGGCTTCTTAAAGCTTCCATCTCTGACTAAAAACGACAACGTGCATTTGAGCTTCCAGAGTTGACATGGAGTTCAGTAAAAATTAAAGAAGAGCTTAAAAGCGGGACATTTGGGTCCGTCTATTTGGCGGATTTTAAATTTGGAGAAGTGCAGCGTCATGTTTGCATCAAGAAGTTGAAAGGTGAATCCGCCGCTTCAAAGCAACGCTTCGAGAACCACATTTGCTAGTGGTGTTATTGTTGTTAGTGTTTGGTCGGTTTTCTTTCTAATATAAGATTAAAATATCTTTTCTCGTGATACGATTAAATCATTGTTGACATTCGATTCTTTAAACACTTCAACCTCCGGGCAGACGTAAAGGTTAATTTAGCATGTGTTCTGCACACGCGTAAATTATTCTTATCTAAATATTCGCCTCACAATTGTAATTTATTATACAGTTCCTTGGTCGGATTTAAACTTTTCGAAGTTAAAAAATTTCATTAGCAAAGTGCTCTCGTTGGCAACGTCATTTGTATCTACTTTTCATTGTGTAAAATGTCATTCAAGTCATCGACAAAAGCATAAAAGACTTCACTATCCGCACCTTTTCTTCGGTATTTTGCGTTTACTTTCTCGACTACGCACGTAGCAATCTCATAGAAGTACAAGTATTCAAGTGGTGGTCGCAGTTCGTCTCTAGTGAGCTCAGTCAATAATGATCAACTCTACGGTATCTACGGTGCACGGCAATCAAGATGAAGTTTCTTTATCTGCGTGTTCGGAAGCTTTAAGTTCTCCGAAGCCTATCACCGGATTCGAATACACTACTGAGATATTTTTCCCTATATCTTCAGTTTTGTCACTTCTTATGATTTGTGGGAATCTCCTAATTCTACTTGTTCTTCACAAAGTTTCGTCTATCCACCCACCATCTAGAGTCCTTTTTCGATGTCTTTCCATCACGGACCTCTGTGTCGGACTCGTTTCTCTACCACTATTTGTCGTTTATAGTATGGCAGTTGAAGAAAATAATTGGAGCTTGTGTAGTAAGACCGAAGGCTTGGCTTTCGCTGTGAGTACAGTACTCTGTGGACAGTCCATCACCACGTTGACTGCAATAAGTGTGGACAGACTTCTTGCTCTGCAGCTTAGGTTGAGATACCGACAAGTTGTTACTTTGCCGCGCGTTCGCCTATCTGTGACAATTTCTTGGGTTGCGAACTTCGCTTTTGCCTTCACTTATTACTGGAACAAACGAGTTTTCTTTTTAGGGGGCTGTGGGTATATTTTCACATGTATAATTATTTCATCATGCTGTTACTTTAAGATTTATCTAGGCCTTGGATATCGCCATGTGAAAATACAACCTCTTTCCCAGGGTATCTCTCCTTCCCGAAGAAGAGAATTCCTGGGAAATAGCCCTGCACAAATTCAGGGCACAAATCCTCGTGTCTTGTCAGTATTAAATGTAAACCGGTACAAAAAGAGAGTTTCCAATGCCATTTGGGTTCATTCCCTTTTAGTAATATGCTATCTGCCTTACACCGTTGCAACTGCTGTTACAGCTGCGCGTGGCGAACCTCTTTTTGGAACTCGTTACAAAGTATTGGGGAACAGTACCGGAATACTTCTTTTCTGTAACTCGCTACTCAACCCTTTTCTTTATTGCTGGAAAATCAAAGGAATTAGACAGGCTGTAAAACAATTTCTTGGAAATATTTTTAGTTGGTCATAAAGACCTGGTTATCTCTACTGAACACATCTCTATTCTGTTCGTCAAGTTTAGTCCAAGCAATGTGGAGGTGATCCCCTAGAAATAGAACTTGTCATAGATTTGCGATGAAACCTCGCACACTGTTGTAACATGTCGGTGAGAT
>NC_090890.1:10515080-10520080 GCF_036669925.1 Montipora capricornis
AACGTAAGGATCTTAACCAACTATCAATAGAGTTACTTCAGTTAGAGTTATGACTTAGAGGTAACGACTGCCAAAATCCTGAATTCAGGATTTTGGACTGCCAAAATCCTGAATTCAGGATTTTGGCAGTCCAAAATCTTCAATTCAGGATTTTGGAAACTTAACTCTAACTCTACGACATAACTCTATGAAAATAACTCTAAGAATAGCTGTCCCCACCAACGACAACGGCGACGGCAACAAGAACGTCACAAATTTTCATATTTAGTGGGCAAAAACAATAGCTTTGCACGTCCTGCACGCGCGTTTTCCCCTTTTGTCCATTCTTTGCCGTCGTCAGCAAAACAACGTGAAATAGCCAAATTTGAGGCAGTATGAAAAACGTCAGCACTTGGCATGGAGTGCCTTTCCAACCAGTGTCATTCTTGAGGAATTACCACACCCTTGTCATACTAAAAAAGTTGAAATAGTCACGAAGCGATTAAAATAATGCGAATTTATATTTTGAGATGACTTTTTCGTTGCCGTCGTCGTTGTTGTAAAAATCTCCCTATTGCTGGGACTGAACTTGACCAACAGAATAGAGATGTGTTAAGTGGAGATGACTTCGGTCTTTATGACCGGCTAAAAATATTTCCAAGTAAATCTTTTACAGCTTGTCTAATTCCTTTCATTTTCCAGCAGTAGAGAAAAGGGTTGATTGTCGAGTTGAATAAAACAATTGTCCCAGTAGTAACCCCCAAGCGTTTATTACGAGTTCCATAGAGATATTCGCCACGCAAAGTTGTAACAGCAGTTGCAACGGTAAAAGGCAGATAACATATTACTAAAATGGAATGAACCCAAATGGCATTGGAAACTGTCTTTTTGTACCGGCTTATATTAAACACTGGCAAGACACGAGGATTTGTTCTGTTCACAGCGGGATCCTGAATTTGTGCAGGGCCACTTGCCACCTTCACCTGGCGGTATCCAAGGACCTGATCAATCTTAAAGTAACAGCAAGATGAAATAATTAAACACACGAAAATCCCCCCACAGCCAAATAAAAGGACAAATGGTTTGCTCCAGTAATGAGCGAAAGTAAGAGCGATATTCCCAACCCAAAGCATTGTCAGAAGTAGGCGAACGCGCGCCAAAGTAACGACTTGTCGGTATCTTATCCCAAGTCGCAGAGCAAGAAGTCTGTCCACACTTATTGTAGTCAACGTGGTAATGGATTGTCCAATGAGTAATGAATTTACAGCAAAAGTTAAGTCTTCGATCCTAATACACAAGCTCCGATTCTTTTCTTCAATTGCCATAAGATAACTCACAAACAGAGGTTGAGAAACGAGTCCGGCAAAGAGGTCCGTGATCAAAAGACATCGAAGAAGGGCTCTAGATGGAGGGTGAATAGAAGAAACTTTGTGAAGAACAAGAAGAATCAGGAAATTCCCAGAGAACGTAACGAATGACAAAATCGAATACAGAGGAATAAACAGCCCAGGAGTGTATTCGAATCCGGTGACAAGTTTGCGAGAGCTTAAAGCTTCCGAACACGCCGATAACGATTCTTGGCCGTCTTGATTTCCTTGTACCGTAGAGTTGATCATTACTAACTGAGGTAGCAAGCGACGAATTGCAACTCGAACACTAGTACTTGTATTCTATGAGACTGCTACGTGTGTAGTGGAGAAGGTAAACGGAAGATTAGGATGGTGAACTGTCATTAATTACTTTTACAAATGACTTGATTGACATTTGACAGAATGAAAAATACAGAGAGATGTGATGTATCCTTTAGGATTACCTCTGCCGAAGTAATTGTTTCCGTGCTAAGAGTTGAAATTCGCAAAACAAACTGAAACACATCAATATTGGAAAGGGTATGTTTGATCTCGTTGATGTGCAAAATATGGTGGGAAGTATATAACAAACTGTGACAGGTAAAAGTATATGAGGCATGGCGACCTCAATTTCCTCAGTGTCCTTCCTTTGATTTGTTCGCAGTTGTTAATTTGCGAGGGAGCAAAGTAAAGACCAGCCTGTAAGCTAAACGTAAATTTAGAATATTGAAATCAACTGTTGAGTTAAGAGCAATTCTTGCGTGTGCAGGTGTTGGCACCTGATCAATATGTTTTCTTTTTTTCATTTAGGAGTATAATAATTATAATGAGAGTAAGTGAGGGTTGTATCCTGGGGCCACCGTTCTTTATCTACTTGGGCTGATAATAATCGAATGTCACTCAATACAACCAAAACTAAATACTTACATATTACGACTCTACAGAAATGTCGTACTTTAACCAGCTCCAAATTGATGGTAGATCTATTGAGCAAGTGGACTATGTCAAGATGCTTGGTGTTATGATAGACAGTGGCATGGCTTGGGAGCATCAAATCGATACAATCTGCTGCATCATTAGCAGTAGGCTTTCTCTTCTCCGTCGCATTAAACTTTATCTCAACTCTGACTCTGCGTTAAGATTCTATAACTCTTGTGTTAACAACTACTTTATTTATTGTTCTGCTGCCTGGGGAAATAGCTCTCACCAACTTCTTTTACGACTCCTTCGTCTTCAGAAGCGTGCTAGGCATATGCACATTGCTGCCGACTTCTCTCAGGCTTCTATTTCTTTATTTTTAAAACTTAAGGACGGTGCTTACTAATTCAAAGGTATTTTTGCGCGGTTTACTGAATATGCGGGAAAAGCAGTTCTTAACAGGTGGTATTGAAATCCAAAAAGAAAATTGGGGGTAACCACGCATTAGTCGAAGATAATTAATCAACAATACTTGTAAAAAGCTTTAAAACACAAAGCAATATATGGCGTTCTTGACCAAATTGAAGCTTAATTATCTCTGAAAAATGCGTGGTTACCCCCAACTTTCTTGTTGAATACCAAGATCACTTGCTAAGTTCTGCTTACTCTGCATATTTTTGAACCGCGCAAAATATCCCTGTATTTAATAAGCACAACCGAAAGACAGGAACGCCCATGTTATAAGTTAAGTATTTGCTTAGTGCGTACGTTTCGACCGTACTTAGCTTGGGTCATTATCAAGTGAATGGCAAATTTGAAACAGTGAATATATGTATCTATAATAATTAACAATTATTCGCCGAAGGCGAAGTGAATATTGGTGAATGTTTACTTACACGTAATCGAGGTAAATATTCCCCAATATTCACTAAGCCTGAGGCGAATAATTGTTTTAGTGTAATTTTCAGCGGTGAATATCAAGAAAGTGCAAAACACCTGGCTAAAACATAATAAAAAGGCACGAAAAGTGCTTGATTGGCTTGGCAGCCGCGCGTCTCCAAAATGTTATATTAGTTATATTCACCGGATAGCGCGGTGAATATAACAATAAATTCTTATATTCACCGCTGAAAATTATACTAAATATGTATATAAGAAGAATAAAAAGATTTGCAGTTGTAAACGGACAATAAAAACATACAAAGAGAAAACTAGGAAAAGCTGATTAAAAACCTTAGCACGAATTAAGTCCGACTGCACATTGAGAGTAGGCCTTAACTTTTGAATAAAACACATTTCATAGACGCGGCACTCAAATTTGTTCATGCACTTCATCAAAACACTAAAATTCTTTGTAAGATCTTTTGGAGCCAAAGAATGTTTGTCGCCAAAATGCTTGCCAATTGATGAAGAAGAGTTTTTGTGCTCAAGTTCTTCAACGCGTTGATGTAGATGGCGGTGTGTGAAAGCAACATAACCTACATGCCATAGGTTAAATCTTTAAGTTGGGCACGCACAATATCAGCTGAGGCCTGATCGTTAAACGGTAGGACAACACGAATTGGGTCTGATCGATCGCTGACAGTAGGTGAGGAAGCAGGTTGATCCGATGCTTTGGCGGCAACAAACCGTGAAATGGTAGAGTTGACAAGTTTGTCAGCATATTTTAGTCGAGAAAACAATAATTTCAGTCGATCACGTTCTTCAGAGAAGTAGTGCCAATTGGATGAAAGTCGAAATGCACGATCAAGCATCGTTTTTAAAAATCCACGTTTGTACCGGTCATCTACATGGCTCTTGTAGTGTAGCAGAAGACCAGTATTTGTGGGTTTAACGTACACCTTAGTCTCAACATGTGTATGTTTGTTGAGCATCTGGGTGTCCAAAAAGGAAGCATGCTATTACTCTCCGTCTCCATGGGGTGAACTTAATAGAGGAATGCCACTGGTTTAAAATCTCGAGAAAATTGTCTGCTGATGCTTTAATGTGACGTAATAAATTACAATGGCAACAAAAGAACCATCTAAAAATCTTTATATTTTGTGTTTAAGCGCTTATATCTCAAAAACGAACTCGGTGACCCCCATTTTTTATTGCCGAAAAGTGATTAGCAAGCTAAGACGAAAACTCTCTGCAAATTTCAAAAAAATTCTCTGGAGCGGGTTCAGGGCCACCTTAAAAATTTTCAATTGTGATGGTAGCTTTGAATGTGTTCCAGAACATTTTTTACACTTTGTAGAAAGTAGTTAATTTTGCATATCTTGCATATCCTTGCGTGGGAGAAGATAGGTGATTGTGCAAGGAAAGACAGATGGCGGCTTCTTAAAGCTTCCATCTCTGACTAAAAACGACAACGTGCATTTTAGCTTCCAGAGTTGACATGGAGTTCAGTAAAAATTAAAGAAGAGCTTAAAAGCGGGACATTTGGGTTCGTCTATTTGGCGGATTTTCAATTTGGAGAAGTGCAGCGTCATGTTTGCATCAAGAAGCTGAAAGGTGAATCCACCGCTTCAAAGCAACGCTTCGAGAACCACATTTGCAAGTGGTGTTATTGTTGTTAGTGTTTGGTCGGTTTTCTTTCTAATATAAGATTGAAATATCTTTTCTCGTGATACGATTAAATCATTGTTGACATTCGATTTTTTAAACACTTCAACCTCCGGGCAGACGTAAAGGTTAATTTCGCATGTGTTGTGCACACGCGTAAATTATTCTTATCTAAATATTCGCCTGACAATTGTAATTTATTATACA
>NC_090890.1:10547580-10607580 GCF_036669925.1 Montipora capricornis
TTTTTTTTCATATTTCATTTCTTTCTTTTCCCAATCACCTAACATTCGAATTTGGCTGAATTGGAAATGCACCCCTTCAGCTATCTCACACAGAATATTTAGGCAAATTAGCATAAATGCCTTGCGCTTGTCTCTTTCCAATCGAGAGAGTGTTTGGAGGAGGGCAAGAATATCATCTCTGTCCTTCAACTGGTTATAATTATCATGCAATTAGACGACAGTTTGCCATTATGCTGTAGCACTGTTTGATGGCTTCCTGACAGTTGTTGAAGTCCCTCCACGGACGGCAAACCAACTTTTCAAGAAGCCTGAGATGTGACTCCAGCACAGTCACACTCCCTACTGCATCTGCCTTCAGAAGAAGAGCATCCATTGCTTTTTGACAGAGGTCTTCAGAAGTCTTCAATTCAGTCCCCATCTCTTTCACATTGCAATTGCAGTTACAGCTAGTACAGACAGCCGACAGTGCTTCATCCATGTTGCTGTTAGTTAATTTGTGGTCTGTCAAACGATCCGTGCTCTTACCTGTCATGTGATGAAGGGGTGCAAAACAGTTGACACACTTGAAAACTGGAGAAGTAGTGTTTGGGATATCGACATATAAAGGAAAGTTGTTTTCACATGCATTACAACGGCATGTGAAATAATACTGACTGTTCAACTTTTCTTGCCTCTCAGCTTTGATGGTGAGTGCACAAAGAGTGCCATAGTTGTCAGAGATCTCCTCACCTGTTGGAATGTTTTTTATCGCATGAACAACACATGTGTCTCCATAAAAATTCCTCGTTATTGATGGGTCACAAGAATGGTTGAACAGGCTTAAGGTGGCGTATATCCCAGCTGCAATTTCGTCTGTTTCTGAACTTGCAACAGAACTGGGATTGAGTTGCAGTTCTGAGATTTCATGGGCATTACAGGGATTTGATTGAAGGTGTCGCAAAATCAGACCACCAATAAAGGCCAAATCCTGATGTGAACATGGAATTTTTCCAAAAAAACCTCCTTGTTGGAGTACCTTAAGTAAAAATACTGCTTTCATTGTCCGTTGGAAGAGATCGCTGTTGCTCCGGTCTTCAGAATGGGTCATAAGACAGTATATTGGAAAGTAATGTGATGAGTCATAGACTCCATTCTTGCAGCACCCTGCTTCCTTACCAGCGAGGATACACAAACCTTGCTGAATAATATTTCTGAATTCCACCAGAAATTTGTAGCCAGCCTTTGCTACTATTCTAAGAGCAAGGAGAGCATTCCCATCCAGACCAGATCGATGGATGAGATCAAGACTTACGCATTCGACTGAATGATACAATTCCCAGCTCTGATTAGCACAAGATTCACTGCAATACCTCACCATACTACATTGGCAGCAAGGGATTGGGATTATATTAGCCATGAGCCTCAGACAATGGTAACAGTGACTTGTTACATGCCTTGGCAACAGAACAGATGCAAATGGCTTCTCGATGACTAAAATATCTCCTACCTTGATGTCTTGAGTGGCTACTGGGTGTCTGCCAGTCACATGAGAAGTCACAATGTCAATGGCACAAGATGCAGAAACAAACTTGCTGTTGCGACCATGGCTAAGCTTTGGTAATTCAACCAGTCCATTCAAAACACTTTTATCATTTGAAGTTTGTTCTACTGACTTCTCATTTTCATAGATTCTGCAGAGTTCCATTTCAAGGTCTTTGTACCAAATGTCCATTTTCTTAGAATCGAGTTTTGATTCATTTAATGCCTGCTTAGCTTTGCCAAAACATCTCATTGCTTCATCAAACTTGCCAAGTTCAACAAAGCATTTCCCTTGCCGATCAAACAACTTGTATCTTAAGTTGTCTGGGTAACCATTTTTCAATGCTAGTTCTATGCCTTTAAGGCACTCAGTGTACTGTTTTAAATGATACAAAACTGCAGAGCTATTGGCAAAAGCAAGGGAAAGTTCCTTGCCTTTGCTTTCACAAGGTGCATTTAATATGCTACTTGAGTAAATTTGAAATGCTTCTCGGTATCTGTTCTTTTGAAACAGCTTGTTTCCTTCATTACGCAGTCTGGTGGATTCTGCTGCTGATTTCGGTAAAAATGAAGGCTCCACAGTGAAAACATTGTCGAGACAAGCTAAAGTTAATCCAAACAAAACCCTTTCATCGTCTGACTTAAGAGTACCAAACTGGGATGAAATCTCTTTCAAGCGTCCACTTTGCTTTAGTAAATAACTGATAGAGTTGAACCATTCTTGAAATATGCCATATTGCGGATCATTATTCATTTTGCTACAAGATAAGTAATAATTTAATTATGTCAATTAATATTATTATTGCCTTGATGGGTAGCCCTACCAATATTGAAATCATACTGTAATAATTTTGCAAATGCAATAATTACAAATTCTTGGTTTTCATCCACGTACCAAAGTAGCCAGTTTAGGTCCCAGCAGGGACAGGTTATTGTTCACCACCATGACATCACATGCAAACTACTTAAGCAATGGTTATAATAAACAATTATTGGATGAGGTTGAGCATTATATCATGAATTATCAAAACCGAGGTCTGTGTTATCTGCCGAAGCTGAAGGCCGAGGCAGATAACACAGACACGAGGTTTTGATAAAAATTCATGATATCATGTGAAAACCGAATTCAATAATTGTTTTATTATACATTTTTCACATAATTCATCCTCAGAAACAGAAGCGAAGCATTCAGACATTTTGTTTCTGAGGTGAACACTCCAAGGGGCTTAGTAACCAGGCAGACGTTGAACATGACATGATAATGCACTAGTCATTTGTTTCCCCCACCCCCACCCCCGGGGATAGTGGGGACAGATGGGGAAATTACTAGGGCAATTACGCGAGATTATGCCACAATTATGCCTCTTGGGGGTAGGGAAATTACAAAATTTTCGTTTCTCTGCCCTAGCCCTCTGGGGACATACAGGGGGAAATATTGGGGAATTCTTACCTAGCAGGACTGGGACTGAAAAGAAACGAAGAGCAATGGTAATGAGTATTTTCACACGTGCAAAATCAATATGGCGGCGGGAGAAGTCTAAACTTTTTCTTTATTGGTCGCTTATTCCTGTCTTGTTTCTATCCAGTTCCTTTTTTTTTTTGTTTCGTTCCTTATATAGTTCATGTGGCACACACAAATGGCAAGAACTGTATATTGTGGTAATCTCCATAACATTTCCTTGATGACTCAGAATCTTTTAGGAACAGAGGGGTGGGGGAATTACGTGTGTTTGTCTGCTCTAGTCCCCAGTGGAAATACACCTACTTTACAACCATTCAAATGTAATTTCCCTACCCATCCCCGGGGGTCAGGGGGTGGGGGAAACAAATGACTAGTGCATAAATGTAATATCTGCAGCAGATATTACATTTATCATGTCAAGTTCACAAGCTATTGTGAATTTTATTGAATGCTCTCGACCAATCAGATTTTTCATAGTGAGTCTGATGTATAATAATATAAAATAATTTGTATATGCTTCTTGATGATTCATCCTTATGACTGATTGTTTTAACTGGATCAAAATTCTGCGGGTGTGGCGCCTTCCCCCAGTCCTCTGGGCAAAATAAATGATCTACTTAATATTAATAATCCAGATGAAGAGCTTAATCCCTGAGATTACAAAGATTTTAGTATGAGCTGTGCGTAAATCTACCAAACCTGTCAAATAAGCATTTAGCCTGTCTTAAATGTTGCGACCCTCTTCATGATCAAGAGTTGATACAAGTTGTGATTGCAAGGTTTTATAAAAAGGGCTGTTGCATCATGATTTAATATAATAATTGTTTAAATTTGAATAACGAGTCTCACCTTTTCACTCAGAATGCAATTATAGATCACACTTTTTCCTTAAAGGACGTCAAAACCTTTGTTGTCGGGCAAAGAAAGGAACAGGAGCAACGAGTCAATGTTAGCGTTCCGTCCGCCATGATTACCTTCCAACGTAAAGAAACTGGCACGAGAAGAGTGCATTCACGAATCGTGAGCCCACGCGAGTCCCCTTCGCGTTTTTAGTGTAGCACGCGAGGGGAAAAACACATCCACTGGAATTCTACCCCGTTGGACAGGAGGACAAAACGACATTAATTCCGAACATGAAAATACAATTATTCCCTCTGAAGAGGGTCCCGTTCCTGAACAGTTAACATATGTTATTCGTTTTTACATTGAATGAAACAAGGACAAAGTCACTTCCAAAAGTGCACATCACAGAGCCACGTTCTCCTTGGTAGCTTTTCTCAGGCAATAGACCTCTTTACGGTTGTGTGCTTTGTTACCTGGCCTTTAAATGAAAGTGAGGCTGGTGTTGACCTTGTTATGATACAGATCTCCCTCCTTTCCTTATGTTAATGATGTTGTTGCCAAGCTAATTAGTAAGAATTTACATAAGAAAAGCAGTGAGGTCAACCCAAGGCTCACTTTCATTTTTAGGCCAGTAACTAAGCACACAACTGTAAAATAGACTATTGCTGTAGTGCGAAATGCCTCTCTTCATCTCCATTGATCAAGACTGGCCAGGAGCGTGGTCGTTTTATAAGCCAATTTACCACAAAGGAAGAAGAAATAACTTCACGAGCAACCTGCCGACCGTCCAGCGAATTTCTCGAATTACTTCACTTTCCTGATTACGGTTGATTTCTCTTTGCTCAACTTCCGCGTGTAATTAATTGCAGCTTTAGAGTCGAGTTGCATTTGCTTGTGCGCATGTGCAGATGTCTTAATCTTTTAATCTTTTATCTTTTTAATCTTTTTCAAACATCTGTTGAAAAATATCAAGAGTCAGAGGCAAACCTTTTTCTATAGAACTTAAGACACCTCCTGACAACATTTTTTCCATTTTAAGATTTCATGATATGTGCTTACATATCAGTATCATTTTCAACTAGAACTAACATTAATGGGCTTAGGGGTATAAATAAGTTGCAGTTACCACGTGTTATTTAAACTACCTTATGGGAAAAATTCTTTCACATTTTTTGCTCCCAAATTATGGAATATGTTGAATGATGACTCAAGAACTACCACAAGCCATAACGGCGGGTCTAATCTGCAGGTCGCGGGTTGCAGGTCATTGTTTCACCAATACAGAAAGTATCCTAAACATTCTTAAAAGCTAACCTTAGG
Source organism: Montipora capricornis (assembly GCF_036669925.1). NCBI lineage: Eukaryota > Metazoa > Cnidaria > Anthozoa > Scleractinia > Acroporidae > Montipora > Montipora capricornis. The sequence continues at coordinate 10,552,724 of NC_090890.1, forward strand.
TATAAAAATTTTTGTTTAGGCCTCAATTAGGCCTAAGGTTAGCTTTTAAGAATGTTTAGGATACTCTCTGTATTGGTGAAACAATGACCTGCAACCCGCGACCTGCAAATTAGACCCGCCGCTGCTGCTGCTGCTGCTGCTGCTGCTACTACTACTACTACTACTACATTACAAAGACGGTACTTTCTCGCCAGGGTTAGTCTGGCTGGGCCTCCTTAAATTATGCCATGCTCTATTGATAATTTCGCAGCATGCTTTATTTTTGGATTCTCCGAGCATTTTTTTTGCTTCCAGCAATAAGCTTGCCGAACTTTGCCTTTTTTAATCTTTAAATACCGGGGGAGCGACGTTTAAAAGGAGGAAATAAATGTGTCAACATAGACCTACTGGCACTCGAAAGACAACGGCTTTCATTACTTTCATTTCCAAAACAAATTGCCATATTAAGGAAAATAGCTGAACTGGGGCCCGTTGCTCGAAGCCTGGTTAGCTCTAACCGCTGGTTAAAAAGTACAATGATCAAAACCTATAGGTTTCCATGGTATTTAACGCTGGTTTAATTAGCGCTAACCATGCTTCGAGCAACCCGGGCCTGCAGAACACCCGGCCACTTATTTGCATATCAATGCCGTGTATAAGCGACTTTCAAAATACCATAATATTTTTTATTTGCCCCCCAAAGTGTTTTCAGTTTCTTTTGGGACTTTCAATGCTCCCAAGAGAAAATAAAAACAATGCTTTTGCAAAATTTTGGAGGGAAACGAATAAATTATGTAGACAACAGACAAATTTTCTTTTCTTTAAATGTTACTTCAGGAAATACAGATTTATCGCAATTGATAACTTGAAGATACCTTTCACAAACGGAGGTTTATTGGATTCAAAAGAAAAAATATTGTATTGACAAAATTAATCATTGTCACTTGATAGGTTTTCACTTAAACGTGGTAACAGTTCTTTCATAACAACTTGAACGTTTGTGATTTTCCACAATTTTGTTTTAATGACACTCAACTGTAAATCACTGGACAAGTTGCCAACCACAGCAAGGAAAGCCGATATCGTGTCAAAAAGTAAGAGAATTAAAAACTTGACATTAATAAAGAGAACAGTCTCTAAAAAAAAATTCTTGTTAACAGTGAATTTAAATTTGAAAACGAAAGAAAGAAGCTATATATACCATGCCCACTAACGGCTAAATTTTACTTTTGGGGCCCAAAACCACTAAGTGATAACTACATGTGCATAACTGACAGAGAGGAGTTAAAATATTTCTTCAGGGTAAAGTTGAAGGTTACCTGCAATCAGGTTTTCATCTTTGTTAGTTATCTCCCCCGAGAGAAATTTGGCTGAATAACCCTGGGGTAGCATTATTGTCATAAGAGGATTTACCAAAGGTAAAAAGGAAAAAGAAGGCTAAGAATTGATCTCACCTTATTTACCTCACAATAGCAGTAAGAGGCCCGCATTAAGGACAGTTATCAAAGAGGTTTGCTACTGAATGAAGACATGGAGTGTGGTTTGGTAATGTTGCATTCCTACCAGCCAAACTACCCCTAGTCTCTATCTCACCTGACTAACCCTCACCCCACACTGGCTGCCACTTTAAGAAGAATTAAGTAGCAGATAATTAAACTAGCACCGCTTAAAAGAAGATGAAGCGTTTAGGACGTCTAAAGTACCAAAACGTAGCAATGATATTACACTTTTTACTTGCATTTAAGCAGGTTCCTCAGGTTTTAGTGTTGGTGACGGTCATGTCAGCAATACCCTGAAAGCAGTTGGTTTCTCCTACGCTTCCCGAAAGAGAAACCACTGCGAGCAACCGTTAGTTTCTTTGAGTGAGCCGCCGTCCAGCGCCAAGAACGAATAAATTAAATTTGAACCGGTAAAACGAGTCAGTAAAATTGTTTTGGCGAGCCAGCTGTATAGTGATTTCCCGCGAAATGAGACGAAGTGATGTCAAAGACATCACGTGGGGTGTGACTTACGTCGCACGTGCTTGATGGAAAATCAAACGGCTGCTTGCAGTGGTTTCTCTCCCGGGAAGCGTAGGAAAAACCAACTTTTTGCAGGGTATGTCAGCCGTGAATCACCACCACTTTACTGCCCATGTTGTTCAAGTTGCCACAAAAAACTGAAGTACCTGCTTTCATGCTAACTTGATTGACCATCTAGAAAATTTTATCTACAACAGTATACTGCAATATATTTCTAAATTACTAAAGATAACATCCACTGCATTTGCTTTTACAGAAACCAATGGAACACGACCAGCTTTACTCTCTGAGCCACAAGAGGATGAGCTGTATTCACCTGTCTCTTATAAACCAGTCAATGTGTGACCAAGAACCATTTCTAGAAACTGAAAAATCATTTGACAATGTTAAAACCAGTTCTCTCAAAACAGTCAACTATTTACTTATCCCTAGACAGCGAGTAGTTGTCCTTCTTTCCTCACGTCAAGTCAGGTCAATTTTGTTTAACTTACAAAGAATATTATGTACATAAAGTTAGAATGACTTTACAATATTGTTTAACAAAAAAAAAACGTAGAAGGAAAAGTAAGTTTGATAACATGTTGTCACGGTGTAGAGTTTGGGACACCTAAATTGTAGAGAGCCAAGCATAAGGAGCAAAATCGTAAAATTATACGAATCAAACGGGAAACAAGGAGGGTTCGGGGTGAGAGAGGAAAATTCCCCGCTGGTTACTTAATTAATTAAAAAAATTCTCTGAATTCTGAAACAAATAACACGCCGGCGGCGATGTTGAGTCCCGAGGGATTGAAAACTTTTGTTTGTGCGCACCGAAACTGGTTCCCAAACATTTCAACTCGAGGCTCAGGGTACGAAAACTATTGTCTATGGCGAATATGGCCGCCGCGCGAATATATAAGACCCATTCAAGCATTTTCCCCTCTTGTCCAAAGTGAATCTTTTTTCACGTTATGGTTGTTTTTTTTCCCACTATAATTAAAAGGTTAAGGTAAAGTCACTTTATTTTTCATCGGTAGTTCCGTCAGCTCTGGGCATGATATTAATGGAAGTTACAGGACACAATGAAAGATCACTATGTACTGCAAGGTGGCGATCAGGTTGTAGAAGAATCCAGTCAACAATGGTAGTCGTTATGAGGAGTACAGTCACTCCCAGGAGTTAAAAAGACCTGAACTTTAATTATTGTTTGTATTACTAGTTCAAACATTCGTTCAATCTGCGAAAAAAATGACGAAGCACCATCACTTAAGAAACATGTCCTGTGTATTCTTGCCTTTTCTCCATTGTGACCTCTCACGCGAAAACGTACACTAACGACTTCCATGTATGACCGGAATTCCGTGTGGACGCCGTGTGACACCCGCGAGGTTTTATTTTTAAGCCGTTCTCGCGGCTTGGCTCACTCGTGCTACCGACCTGGTCAGCCGTGTAAAAAACTGCCCACTCGTTCGCTAGAAAAGTCCACTAGTTTGAACCAGGTAGGCAACCGTGTGATAAATATCAAATACCACTCGTTTGGAGAAGCGTCCACTCGTTCAAACAACATCGTAAAACCAAAAACGAATCCGGTCAGTGTAAAACGCAGACTGCAGACTGCAGACCAGGGGTAAAATGCAGACTGAGGTTATGACGTAACTGTTAAAAAAGCCCAAATCCCTTAGAAATCCTAACTTTAGGCCTAATTAGGCCTAAAACAATATTTAGGCTTCACTGTTAGCATTTCTAATGGGTTTGGGCTTTTTCAACAGTTAAATTATAACCTCAGTCTGCATTTTACCCCCGGTCTGCAGTCTGCAGTCTGCGTTTTACACTGACCGAAAACGAATCATTCTTTGAAAGGACTTGACATAATTATGCGTCATACGGTGTTTCTTGTTTGATCACTCATCGATCGATCGATTGATTTCGCATCGGAATTTTATGCTTTTTATTTAAGTTTATTTATTCTGTTGTGCTTCAAAAAGGTTTTTAGCTATAACCCTCGTCGCGATTGCTTAGGGTTAAAGTAAACATACCTGATGCTAGTTTTTCAAGTCCTTTTGTACGTGGTGCTCTTTTAATCTGCAGAACCGCGAATAGCTAAAACCATAGAGATGTAAAAACATATCCTTGCAGATCGGAAGGTTTTGGTATAGAAAGCTGCATCGCGATCTTTCTTACCTTTTTTCGCCAATGACTTCAATTTTCGTAACAGCTTGGATATTAGGTCATCCCCTTTCCCTTTTTCTTTTCGTTTAGCGTCGAATGCGTTTCCTGATTTTGGGTCGGTCGGTCGAATTGAAAAAAAAAAAAACCTAAAAAAAATATCATAACAATCACGGAATCGGAGGCCTGGTACCCCAGCATCATAGCTGTGGAGCCAGGAAAACAAAAAGACGTGACCCCAAAATCAATATGGCGGAAAAGTTGGTGGATATTGTTGCAAAATTAAGACAGAGTGACATAAAAATGGTTTAAAAACGTCGTTACCTATTTTTTTTTTTTTGAAAATGCCAAACATTTGGGTCGGTCGGACGACGCTAAACGGAGAAAAAAAAGGGGATGGCCTTAGCAAGAATCACAAGGTCGCGTTCTGCACGTATCAGTTCCAGGCAATTGTTTATATTCGACAACACGACTTCCTCCGAAAACTGCTGGCAACACGGATCACCTTTCACACCACGAGAGCACCCGCATCCATCTCGTAAAAACCTTTTTACATTGGCGATTATTTCTTCATTTGCAAGCACATCTTGATCGCATTCCGCCATGATAACAGTATGAGTTGAAGTGATTGTTGCGTTAACCTGTCACATGATTGTTCTCTATTGTGCTCTGCAAATTTCGCAAGGAATGTGGGCTGACTCATGCGTTAACAATGCGAATATAATATTTTTCCCAAGTGATCTCTCCAGGGTGATGAAAAAAAATATAATCTTTTTCACAGATGAAAAATACATGTTTTTCACCTTTAAGCCGTTGGATAAGTTTCAAAAATATGTTCTTTGGAATTTCAATGCTCTAACCTTTCCTGGTTCGCGGCTGTTTTGTTTGCTGATTAGTAACTGAGTAGTAACTGTTTTGATCCTTGTTAAAGAAAATAATTATTTTCACATGAGTATGTGATGTTAGCAGTTTACTGCTGACCTTTACGAGCTTTTAAACTCGTGAAATTATGTGGGCATCCACATATTGACGTTGAAAGGGAATTAAATTTTCTAAATCTCATTGTTGTTCGTAGCCACGATGCCAAGATGCCCGTTTCATTTTCTACTCGTTGTAGTGTGTCGGTTCTTCTTAGCTCAGTTTTGCGCTTTTCGCTTTTTAAGGTCAGGTTTCGTCCAAACGACTGTAATTTTCTAAGAGCCGTTTGTGTTAACCCGTGAAATCATAGCAACTAAGAAACAAAACGTTGACCCACTCGTGCAAAATTTTTTTCAAGCAGTGTAACATTTTCGACCACTCGTGTGGGATTTCTGAGAACCCGTTTGGTCGTGCAGTGCCACTCGTTCACTCGACTTTTCAAGCCGCGAGAAACCCGTGAGGGAGCCGTGTGAAAAACCCGTTTCCCAGAAAGTCGTTAGTGTTCGTTTTCCCGTGAGAGGTTATCCTGACGTAATTCCTTCCATTGCCAATCAGTGATGCAAAGCACAGTATCACGCATGCATACACTGTAGACAATATTAGGACGGAGTGGGAAGATATCTTGACATATGGGTGACTGTGTGCAGTGAAGAAGTGTGTTGTTTGGATCCTTCATGTACAAAAATGTCGTCAGACTATTGTCGCTCTTCCTACCTGTTCATAGTTGATGGTGACTGTGCCATTCTGTTGGTGATCGTGTTTTCTAAAGGCATCTGTTAATGATTTCAGCATAACGCAGCACTGAATGAAGTCATCAAACTTCATGGTGTTAGCATTCAGGCGATCAAATTTTCGTACACACAAATTGCAAAAGTTTGGTGATCTGAAAGGAAGAAAATGTCTTCAAAGTAAATATCCCTTTGTGACAATTCCATAACAGTTCCACAGCTCATTTCTGTTTTGCTGCTTTTGTCTGGAAATGAAATAACTCAGAAATAACTTACATGTAGCATATATGAAAATAATGACATAAACAATCAAACATTCAGCTTACAATCTGTATCCAAAGGACGTGAATGCTGTTTGCAGTTCATTGGCATCTATTGTTCCTGATCGATCACGATCAAAACTAAACAAGAATATTTTTTTCAAAATCAATTTACTAAATTGTTGATATGATTTTTGAGTAGCTGTACTTGGGCTTATGCAGGCAACAATAATGTTACGTAGAATTGAAAAGGAAAATGCAATAAAAGCAGTCTCAGTTGAAAGAAAAAAGGAAAGGAAAGGAACTTTATTCAAGTGTCTTGTCGTTCTAGCGCTGGAGCACTAATTGGGAACACCGTAAACTGAAATCAACAATTAACGTAAAGTCAAATGTTGGTTTTTGAGGAGAGGGGAAAACCGGAGTACCCGGAGAAAAACCTCTCGGTGCAGAGTAGAGAAGCAACAAACTCAACCCACATATGACGCCGACTCTGGGAATCGAACCCAGGCCACATTGGTGGGAGGCAAGTGCTCTCACCACTACGCCAGCCCTGCACCCCAAGTTGAGATTAAAATAAGTTTATTCATTTTTTGCCAATTTTTACTACACTTCGTCAACAGGAGCATACAAATTTCACTCTGACCATGAAAAATTGTGTTGGACAATGTTCATAACTTGCTAAATTTGCCTTTTTTATTACAGATTTAACTGACAAGGACAGAGAAAAACTCTGACCAGGGTGGAAATTGAACCCACGACCTTTGGGTTAGACCACCGCTGCTCTACCGACTTAGCTACAAGGTCAGACGGGAGCAGGCCATGGCAACTGAAGATGTAGAGTCACAGCAATGAACATGTACAAGTACAAGTACATTTAATTCTGGACTCACATGGGGGCTGTTTTCACTAGTGGTACAGTGAAAATTACCCCTTTTCCTCCTTTTAAAAAGGAGAGAAACTAACACATTTTACCCTGTCTAACACCAGATTTTTTTACTCATTAACATGAGCCTACCCAGTCCTGGGGTGAAAGGGAATCACAAGGCCTAAAATTAGGTGTTGAAAATGCTGATTTTCTGACATTTGGCAAAGGGGGATCAAGAGAAAACGTCAAAAAATGACCAAAATATTTACAGCTACTAAAAAATTATGTCCCCTGTAACCCCTTATCTCCAAGGAGTGACAGATTCTGACAGCTTTAATACTCTGTCTAATGCCAGATGATTTAAATTGACAATGGGGACAGATTCAGTGGTGAAAGGTTTAAGAAGGGCTTGATTGACATGTAAATCTTTTGAATCATTTCCAATCAATGTGTTAGTTTGATCTCAAAAATCATTTCATTGTTTATCTAAGATTTCATATAAACAAACAAGTTATAATGCTTTTTGCCAAAAGCAGCTGGCTTTCAAGATAGCTGCACCCATCTGCATCTTCTGAGGCATTGTTATCAATTCGGTGTCACCAACACAAAAATCGTCAAAGACCTCAGGTACCTACATGTACCACATATTAACCAGTTAACTTGGAGTTTGAACTAATGCATGTTGCTTCATTAAAAAGCCCTACCTGTCAAAACATTGTTTCCACTGTTGTATGTATTTCCACAAAGCAGAAAATTCATAGATATCAATTGTGCCAGATCTATAAAAGGACAAAATACCACTGGTAAATCTTTCATAGTTTAATAATAAAAAGGTGTGTGTGTAGGTTTCTGATGCACAGTACAGCCAACTTAGACCCCAAGGACCACATAATTACTTTGTTTGAAGGAACAAAGTACAGCATTCAGCTCTTGACTCTCTCTTTTTTCAGGTCCCAATTTTCCCGCGTACGCATATGATTTACATATATTTTAATTAAATACCATCATACTACGAAAACCACTGATCTGTGGAACGGGGCGGGGCCCAAATTATCGAGTCACTGCCCCACCCACTTTCGTTAAACATTTTGATGAAATTCCTTTCCCACGGGCTTAAGCTGTACAAAACAACCCCAACAATGGCAAAACACATTTTCAAAATTTATCTCTGTTTTCTTTGGCAATCGCAGAAAAACTTCCTACAAAGAAACCTGTGGTGGAGTCTCCCCCTTTTCCAATAATGTCTAGTATAATCCTCATTCTCAAGTATTCTCCGAAAACTTTTCCACGAATATAGAGCCTTCCATATGCGCTCAGTTCTGCCGTTACCTCTTAAGAATTTGAACTATTTACAAGCGAAAGTGGGTGGGGCAGAGACACGTAAATTCCCACCCATTCCACAGATTGGTGGGTTTCGTAGTAGAAACTTGTAAAGCATCTGCTTACTGGTTTTGTTTGGAATCAATGTCGTTAACAAAAGTTTAAATGTGAACAACTATTCTACCCTTGCATTTAACCCTATGGTTGGGACACTGAATGTGGACTTTGGACTTCGGACTACGGAACTTAAAACTTGACATGAAACACAGGAAGGAGATAACGACCGCATGCACAAACTTACGGCAACAACAAGGATACGAATCAAGTCTGCATTGGTGGGAGGTTAATTTGCCAGTTGGTCATCTAGTGTAAAGGTGTTAACCTACCCAAACTGGTACTTTCCTAGTGGTCATGTCATTGGCTCATTGATAATACCACACCCTAGATTCTTCATAGTTCCATGATCTTTGTTCTCAAAATTACATGTAGGAGAGGGTGTGGTACTTACTGATCTTTGTCAAACATGCCAACCATTAATCGACAAGTTTCAGGATTGAACTGTGACCAGTTGTTGTTGAAGAGGGCTCGACGTAACTCCTCAGCAGTAATTTTACCACTCTTATCTTGATCCACTGTCTGCAAAACCAAACCTCTCTTATTACCATTATTTGCAATGCTAGTATAATTAGTTATATTACTTCTAGATGTAGCTTTTAAATTAACTCAACAAAACTCCCTCCAAATTCCAGTGATGTCAAATTCCATTATCAGAGCAAATACATTGTAAACATGCCATACTGATACAAGTCCCTCCTTGATCTAATATTCCCTAGTAAATAGACAATGGCCTTTCACATCAAGAGAGTGCATTTTTTGTGGTAGTTTAAGAGAAAGGTTGATTACCATAGCCCACCTGTGAAAAGCCTGATTTAAGAAAATCATGGTTGATGGGAGCTCAATTTTAGCTCAATTGCTGATCAATGAAAATTTTCCCAAACATTTTGAAAAAGACTTTTCTTCAACCTTTAAGCCTAAAGTCATATTGTGAAATAATTTTCCCGCCTCGTATGCTATCATTGGCTTCCATACAGCTAGGCCCTGGGCCAGTTTATCTAAAGGTGATAGTCTTTTAGGCAGGATTTTCATCTGAGGCCATAGGACAATGTTTCAACTGGTTGTTTACCATTTCAAATCTGGTACTTTGACCCTAAATATTTATAGATTTGTTGGATTCTTTTTTTCCTCTTATTTTTCTTTGGACTTGGGTATCTCAGGAACCCACAGGCTGAAGAAACACGAGACAATCGTGCTCAACAAACCCTTCAATGCCTAATGAAAGTGGGCTGGAAATTGTTTCCTCACCTGAAACCACTCCCAAAGGACTGGATCTATCCCTGGAGGAGGGGCAGGACGACTCCCCCACCCACCTGGGTAACCAGGAGGGGGGTACTGAGATCGAGGGGGAGGAGGTCCATAAGGATTCTGTTGTTGTTGTTGGTATCCCTGTGGCTGCCCATAATTGTGCTGCCCAGCCTGCAAGGATAAAGGCAAAACACGTTTTGCAAAGAGAATCATGTTTCCATATTTTCCTCAATCAGCATTTGTACATGTGTTATATATAGTTCATTGCTCCTAATATCTGTGGTGTTGGAATTATTACTTCTTACACTGTTCTGATTGGCTCAGATAATGTGCTCTGTTGCTGAGTAAAATTTGATGCTCCATTCACCTTTATCACTCGGCAGCCATTTTGAGTCCGTGGGGAATAAAGGCTTTGTCTTTGCATTGTCCTTGCACATCTAGCCTCACAGTGAATGAGAGGTTACAGACGTGCAAAATAACAATACAATAACAGAAAATAATATTTTTAGACAACGTTCAAGTTGGCAACGTTGTCGTCCTTGCGTAAGAGTAATGGTAAGGGAGCTTTACCAACAACAAAGGCGACGGCAACAAGAACGTCACAAATTTGCATATGTAATGTATTTAGTGTACAATTAAAACAATAGCTTTGCACGCCCTACACGTGTGTTTTTCATTTTTGTCCATTTCTTTGCCGTCATCAGCAAAACAACAACGTGAAATAGCCAAATTTGAGGTTTTATGGAGGACGTCAGCACCTGGAGATAAATTTTCATTTTCTCCCCTGAATTAAGTGTGACTATTAGCGGTTTCATTGTTGAGGGACTACCACACTATTGTCATGTTAAAAAGCCTGGAACAGTCGGAAGTGATTACAATAACGCAAATTTTTTGAGGTCCCTCATGACAATGGGTGACATCAACGACATCTTGCTTACAATGTGGTTATGGCAAAAGTTTTCGAGCTAAACATGCCAGGCTGATATGCATGACCTTCTGGCCATTTTCACTGTTAACAGACAATCGTTTTCTACTTAGCCTGCGAGCAGGCCTTTCAAGCCTCAAGCCACTTGAGAGGCTCGTGAGAAGGCTATTTTAAAGTGAGCAGTCAATGGTGATGCATCTATCGATGTTAAGCCCGATGGGGGAACCCCAGGCATATGTGGGGCATTTGACCATTATTGCCTTCCCCACCCTCAGGAATTTGACTAAGAAACTGGGCCACAGGGTGGGGATGTTTGCATTTTTTGCGTGGAGTCACATCGTCCCATGTGCTCATCTGTGCGCCGGCCATCTTGGAATTGAAGTAGCGTGGCTAAAGCCCTGAAAGACAGCTGTTTTAATAGAGGTAAGCACTTGTTTTTATATTTATACAAAAACACTACTTCTCACTACTCCTTTTCCATACAAATTGATGGAACATCTTACTTTGTGGGGATTGTGTGGATTGTTGATAATATCGACTCGCTTTTCGTCAGAGAATCAAGCGTTGGAATTCCTTTAAATATTTTCTATCCATTGACTAGGAGAATGCCTCTCTAAAAGATTACGAGCGCCTGGAGAACAGGAATAATTACTTCCCCCAAGGTGGGGATATTTGATCTGATTTGACCAAATTTTGGAGCCCCACAGTGGGGATTTTGACCAAAATTTCTTCTCAAAAGTAAAATGCCCCACATATGCCCGCGGCCCCCCCCCGGGCTTAACATTGATAGATGCATAACGTATAAACGCGAAACATTGAGTTGACTTCATAACATTAGGGAGCTTTAGCAACGACGACGGGAATGGCAACGAGAACGTCATCTCAAAACATAAATTCTCATTGTTTCAATCACTTCAAGACTATTCCATGCTTTTTAATATGTCAAAGGTATGACAGTCCCTCAAGAATGAAAACGTTATACAAGTGGTGCATAATTTAGGGGAGAAAATGAAAAATTATCTCCAAGTGTTGACGTCCTCCATTTAACCTCAAATTTGACTATTTCACGTTGCTGTTTTGCTGACGACGGCAAAGAAATGGCCAAAATGAAAAATGCACGTGCAGAGCGTGCAAAGCTATTGTTTTTTCCCACTAAATATGCAAATTTGTGGCGTTCTCGTTGCCGTCGCCGTTGTCGTTGCTTAAAAGCTCCCTATAATTTTTTCATGACCTTCTCAACATTTTCCATTGATTTGAATCGGCAAGATCTCACACAGATATGGAAAAACGCCACGAAGTAAGAGAAACTAGTAAAGGTGAAGAATTCGGCAAATAAGCTGTCTCGAATCCAGAAAATATCTTCCTTTGATTGAGTTGCCTAATAATTTGTGCTTGTTTGAGTCACGCTTCAAATATCACACTGTTAAGATTTAAGGTCAATCTTGGGCTAAACCAATACTTTCAATGTTAAACTCATACTTACGTAAGCTGGGTTATATCCCGGTGGATGTCCTGAATGCTGATTCCAAGCCATAAGACGTACTGAAAGCGGAAAAAATTGAATTAATCTTCGTGAGGGATTGAGCTTTCAGTGCACGACTGAATTGCCTTTGGGGGAGGGGTGAGAGGGTAACATCTATGGGGACAGTTTTAACTGTTTTAGGTTTCGTGGATACACCTTATGTTATTAAAATTAATTAAAACCGCTCAATAGTAAAGAAATGTGAACTTTGAGTTATAAATGATAACATATGACCCTTATCATCGAAATGAAATGAGCTTGTCATCCGTCAAATTATCTCTTCCCCGGAAAGTCCAGTTCTTTACTAGTGTCCAGTCTATCACGTTTCTTTTGCCTGGCCTCAATGGAGAGCAGAGATGAAGCGACGTAGTCCAAAATATATCGAACACAAAATTAGACCGTTTTAAATGATAGGATTAGCGATGGAGCAGAAAGATATGTTTTACAATAAGGCGGAGTACATAGAAACCGTAAGTCTGAGAAGTTGACGTGGCAGCTCAACAATATGGCTAATCAAAATTTGAGCGTGTGTGTCAACAGAGTGAAATTCTAATCTGGTTTCTTTCATCGTTGACGACCTAGGCATCTGGAAATAAAGTGAGCCGCCAGTCTGTTTTGTGTGGAAGCCAAAACATAGTCTTAAACGGAAAGGTTGGTCTACCAAACTCGTCTTTCTAATAAGTGTTGCCTTCATTTATGCGAGTGATGAATTTACATCTGTCTTTGCTGATCAATTATTGGTTCATCCTTTGCCGTGTTCTTTTGAAGTGTTAATCGAGTGCTTTGTTTTCGCCACCTTCCATTAACGCAGGGATTAACGTTAGGACGTGTGGTGAATGCAGCAGTTTTTGAGGTGGTTGCTGCGTCAATGTTTCATTTTTATGATCTGACCCATTGTTCCATGTTTTGATAATGATTAAGTAGTTTTTTGGATAGTTTTCCAGTTAGATATTATGAAACACTATTGAAACCATTGCTTTTTGTAAATGATTTAATCCATTCCCTCCTGAAAGTAAGATTAAAAGATTTTACTGTCTAATTCCAGACAATAATAATTGGGCCACTCTAGGGGTGATGGGTTATAGTTTGATAAGATTATTATCTAGTATTATAATATTTTAAGATGGGTTTGATAAGATTATTTTGATAAATTTTGTTCACAGTTTTGGTTATTTTTGCTGTTTCAGACCATCATTCAGTCTGATTGCATTCTCCGTGGTGATCTAGCAAACGTGAGAATTGGACGACAGTGTGTGATTAGCAAAAGAAGTGTGATTCGGCCTCCATTTAAGAAATTTAGCAAAGGGTTTGTACATTGAAATACTACATGTAATGATGTTTTATGGACTAGAAAAAGATTAATATTTAACCCATTGACTCCCGGGGGTTCCTCATTGACGAGTAAAATAGTCTGGCCGGTTTAGGCCGGTTTGGGTGTTAAAGGGTTAAAAAATCGTCTTTGTGTATAATCATGAAAGAAGGGACAAGCATAATTTTATCTGGTTTAGTCAGCTACAGTAGTGTGTGGTGATCACACTTCTTCTAGAGGTCCTTCATGCAATGCTTGGTGACCTTATCATTGTGATATTAGATAGCACTCTGACAATAGCATTCCTTTGCAAACTGTCATGACATGAATGATACTGTATTTCCTAAATTAATATGTGAAGAGTGTTAGCTCATGTGACCAGCAGCTACATTTGGATGCTAAAAGAAAAGGAAGAATTTGCATAAAAATAGAGTTCAATTCCCCAAAAAAATTTCACTCTTTTAACATGGCCGCCGTGACGACATGTGAAAACACTCTACTATGTAATCAATGTTTGTATACGTAATCTCATGATTTTGATTGCAGTTTGGAATAAATGAGCAGGGGTTTCAATAACTTCTGAAATAGCCGTCCATGATAGCCCATTGAAGTCGGCAGTTTGACAAGTTTATGATAGCATTTATCGTGAAAATCAAGGCAAACTAGCCAGCGGTGAGAGCCAAAGCAGGCGGCGGTATACCGCCGGTAACCGGCTTCTGTTGAAACCCCTGAATGATTGCCGGGGCATTTTTTCAAAGGTGAACAAATTGTTCTTTGAAAAAAAAAAGCCATTGACTCCTCAGGTGCTCTGACTGGGATGTCCCCAGTTAAAAAGTAAAATCGTCTGCATTAGACAAGAGTAAAATCTGTTAAGTCTCACTCCCAGAGGTAAAAGGGTTAAGAATGCTTATTTATTCCAAATTTCATGAGAAAAATCATTTGATTACTAACTTCTTACTAACCGAGCGCGAGGGCGGTACTGGGGAATATTGGCCCGAGGTCATGGCAGTGCGCTCGATCCGTACAAAAACGACCCGGGGCCAATATTCCCCAGTACGGCTCAAGCTGGCTCAGTTAGTAAGTAGTTTATTGTATGGTTTTTAAATTAACTTTTGCTTTGTTTTTGCAAGCCAGTAATCGGCCCGTGGGCATTACGGGAAAATAATGCCCTACACTTCAGTCACAATTAGCTAATCAGAGCGCGCGTTATATCAGCTACAAACGCAAGCCATATGATAATGATTATTAATAGACATCCAAAAATATTGAGAAAGCCTGTCGTAATTAAGCAGAAGCAATGCATGTGCATCATGTATTCATACAAAGATTACAATGTACAATGAATGCCATCCAGGGCTAACATTTGACTGGCTATCTCTGGCTTTGTTTAGTCATTGACCAATTAGAACTGGTTTGTTACCTCAAATTGCACTAAATTACCTCTTCTTCTGCACTGTGTTACCTGAAAACTGCATGTCTCTTAGCCAATCAGAATGGAGAAATTTTTTCACAGGTATACTATTAGGTGTGTAAATGTTTAATGTGCAAAGGCCACTTTCTAGTGCAATAACACTAAATTGTATGGATAAAACAGTTAAATACTAAGAAAGGAAAGGAAAGGAAAGGAACTTTATTTAAGTGTCCAGAGTACCAATTAGGGACACTGTAAACTTAAATGAACAAATTGACACAAATCACATCAAATGTTGGTTTTTGAGGAGACAGTGTGACCGAGTGGTTAGGACACTTAGCTTGAGATCCAGAGATCCGACCTGCTTTGACCACTAGTTGAATTTGATTGTTGTAGTCCCTGGTTCAACTTCTCATGCAGCTTCACTTGTAAATAGCCAACTGGTTTGCCTTTGGCCAATTGGGGTTCTTTAAAAAAGTTGTTGTTGTTCACTGGCCCTGAAAAGCCCCTATGGGGAGAGGTCAATTAAGTATGATATCATTATTATTATTATTATTATTATTATTATTATTATTATTATTATTATTATTATTATTATTGTTGTTGTTGTTGTTGTTGTTGTTGTTGTTGTTGTTGTTGTTGTTGTTGTTGTTGTTGTTGTTGTTGAGAAGGGAAAACCAGACTACTCGGAGAAAAATCCTCTTGGAGCAGAGTAGAGAACCAACTAACACATCATCTATTCAGGGCTCAAAATAGCAGCCTGCCAATTGATGGCCAAATGCCAGTCCAAAGTAAAGATTTGGCAGGCAAAAACAATGATGAACTGTTAAATCGGATAATAAAATTTACTGCAAATCTCTCACGTTGGTTTTTTGTGTGTTTTGTTAGTATTTTTTTTTTATCTATTAATCTTAATTGTTCCAATTAAAAATAATAGATTCTCGACCCACAGTTTCAGCAATCTCACGATATCCATTGTAAATGTATCGATTGGACAGTAGTTTTCTCATGAAATCAGCATTGAGTTGTGTTCATATTAAGCAGGGAAATGATTCAAATAAAATGCATGACTAAGAACCTGTGATGTTGTTAATTAAATGGTTGTTAAATTAAAATACTCTCAGGCTCATACATTGACTCAGGAGTCTGAATATCATATCTTTGTTTTGTAATATGTCTTGTATATTTCATGTGACAGGTCAAAAAATAAAATGGCAGGTGACATTTTTTTCCCTATTTTAAGCCCTGCTATTTCTTATAGAGCGAGTTTCAATTGAGTGTTGTAAAAACCAAAACCAAAGTAATTACTTTGGCCAATCAAAAAGGACTGAGACAATCCGGCAAACCAATCAAAACTCTAAATAATTACACGTAGCCGACACAATGCACGGCAAAATGTGTACGCGTGAGCTACGATTGGTTTTGGTTTCACTTCTGATTGGTTGAAAAAATGGCACGAGAACTTTAAACCAATCACTGAGCGAAGTAATCATAAACCAAAGTAATTATCTAATTTTATAATAAAGTTTCTATATAACGCGCGCTCTCATTGGTTTAAACAGCGTGCTTTATGAGAGTACAAAGCACGGAACAAACGAAAGCCCACGCCATCATTCGCAGAAATGGCAGATGAATTTCCGAATTTTACCTTGGGTATTATTGAAGCTGTCAGTTAAAGGCTTGCTCAGATATTCTGTCAAGTGCTTTGGATGGAAGACCTCAACCGTCGCCCGGTCCAGCAGTTCTTTCAAGCTCAGAAAGTCCTCACGCTGGAGTTCTTCATTTACAAAATTCCCAACAGGTTTTCAGATTCCAGCCGCAAGCAATGAAGAGTTTGTTTTCCAGTTGTCATGTCGGAAACGTACAGGTTTTCATGGGCAACAATTCGGCCGGTTTTCACTGAACTTAATCATTTAGATCCTCTTTTCTGCTGTTTTTTACGGACTGAAACCGAACATTGAGGCACTTGTTTTTCCATAAATTCTAATTTTGTGTGATTTTCCAGTTGATTGATGTTTTGACAAGCCTTTGTTTCATTAACCAATCAAATAATCTTAAACATTCTTACAAGCGCGCTGATTGGTCCAAAGTAGCGTGCTTTATCAGAGTATAAAGCACTGTGCTGACGACATCTCAGTTCGCCACAAGCAGCGCGCGCTTTGAAAATAAAGTAGAATTTTTGAAGAAAATTACTTGTTTTTTATCATAAAACAAACAAAGAAGCCTTGACTGTGCTCTGTTCTGTTGTAAAGCACTTAGGAAGCGGCTAGAGCACTCAAGAAGTAGGGAGAAACACTCGCCTATCGGCTCGTGTTTCCCCCTACACTTCTTTCGTGCTCTAGCCGTTTCCTGCGTGCTTTACAACAGAACAGAGCACAGTCAAGGCTTCTTTATTTGTTAAATTTTCGACACTCAATTGAAAACCGCTCTAAGTCCTTTGATTAGTATCATCATTGCTTACATGCTGGTGAAATGAAGTTCTTCCCAGATGGGGCATGGCAAAGGGTGCATCTTAAGCCTCTTTTAGTACCAGCATCAAAGCTGAAGGAAACTACGGTACAGCTACAACAGTCTGTGCAGATGTGGATGTAGAGGTGTTAACCCATTAAGACCTAAACCGGCCCCACTGATGAGTAAAATCATCTGCCATTAGACAGAGTAAAATCTATTTATGAATGAAGGGGGTAGTTTCTAAAGAAACTGAGGTGCTGCGTCGGTGGGGAAGTAGTATACAAAAATTGGGTTTTATCAACAGAGTTGATAATGTAAATTGGCCACCGTACAGAGATTCTAAAAGCAGATGTTTCGAGCGTTAGCCCTTCGTCAGACGCTCTGATGAAGGGCTAACGCTCGAAACGTCAGCTTTTAGAATCTCTGTACGGTGGCCAATTTACATTATCAACTCCGTTGATACAACCAAATTTTTGTATAAAATCTATTTAGTCTCACTCCTAGGAGGCAATGGGTTAGTTACTGCACCTTTCTCAAATAATGTTATGCCAATTCTGTCAATTTAACCAATGGTTTCCCTATCTACAGCCACAAACATGTTTGCAATGACAGTCAGAAGGTCATTAAAATGTCAATAGAAATCAGTCAGGAATAATGCAGAATATTACCTTAAACTGCCAGGTTCCACTACAAATTATATGGATGGCAGTGGAAAAGGAGCCATTCATTGAAATTTGACTTTTAGAATCTGCAAGCTAGTGTCGTTGAAATGAACTCACCTCAATTTTTTTGTTCTGTTTGCTCCTGTAGCCCTTCTTTCAATAGTTTAGTTGGTTATCAGTGTATAAATGGATGGTTATGTTTTATTGAAGGCATGGGATTGCAGAAAACTCCCTTCCATCTCATTTAATACACACACATGTATACCACAAGAGACCACATTGTATTATGCCTTGTTCCTCTAAAATGTTCATGAATGTTCTGCAATCCTACATGTACGCCTTGCTCTGTGTTTTTTTCACCAAAGGGGCTCGTGTCTGGGTTATCAGAATGTGCCTCCTAAATGAACAGGCAGACAGTTCCATATACGAGCTGTCTACCAGTAGTGATATCAGTATAGCGATACCTCCTAAGGCACCCAGCCAACAGAGCTGTCATTATATTACTTTAATTTGACTGATAAAGTAGTGCCTTTTGCCAACAGTTCTAGCAAGAAACCTGAACAGATTGCTTGATTTATTTGCTTTGATTTAAAGAAAAGCCAGTGAAAAAAGAGGAGCCTTTACAATTTCATTAAGTTATGGTTCTGTTTTATTTATTTCTTTGCAGAGTAGCGTTCTTTCCACTGCATATTGGAGATCATGTTATCATTGAGGAGGACTGTGTTGTCAATGCTGCCCAAGTTGGATCTTTTGTCCACATTGGAAAGAACTGTGTCATTGTAAGTGATAATGAAACAATGATGACAAGTTGTGGTAATGGCTGAATAAGATTTGCCAAAATGTCCTGTGCAATAGAGGAGTGTATCAGCATTGTGGAGAAACAAGTTTTGACAGTTTCCTAATTCAATTTTTAGACGTGTCCCAGAATTCAAATTTAATAGCAGGATCGTAACAAGGTATATTTTTTCGTAACTCATCCCATATTTTTACCCAAAATTTTTATCCCTGATCCAAAAAATAATGAGAATTTTGATCCCTGAACCCGCAAAATTTGATCCCCGATTCCATGAAAAATACTGCTGATCCCGATCCCACGCGTTGCGATTCCAGATCCCCAACGTTGTGATCCCTGATCCCGGGCCTTTTCAGGCCTTTGATCCCTGATCCCGTATACCTCGTTACGACCCTGAAAAAGGTTAATTTGCTTTTATCAACAGAGTTGATTATGTAAATTGGCCACCGTACAGAGATTCTAAAAGCTGACGTTTCGAGCGTTAGCCCATCTTAAGAGCGAATCGAGAAATTAAGGGTTACGTGTAGTTTTTACGGTAGAGTAGGAGCTACGCTATTGGTGGTAACATGGCAACGTGAAAAATAGGAATATATTAGTTAAATGAAAAGCGTTCGTTAATACCGTGAGGATTAAGGGTGCCGATTTGGAAGATGAATTCTTGTTCTAGATTCTTGCGGCTTTCCGTCGTACCTTGATGTAGGGAAAGGCAGCAGATAGCCATGTGTTTTTCGGAGTGGGTAGGGAGATTAAAATGACGAGCGACTGGCTTAGACTTGTTTTCTCAAAATTCTCACGGGTGAGTTTAGAGTGGACCTAGCTGTTGTTAACCGTTTTTCAAGCGAGTAAAATTATCTGGCGTTAGGCAGGGGAAAATCTGTAAGTGCTGCTGCTGGATAGAGAGAGTTATTAGCAAATTTAGAATGATATTGAACCCTGAAGAGCCTTTGAGTCATGCAGGAAAATCAGTGTAGGAAACATGGGCTATTGACTTCTTCCCTGTAATTTTACTGTAGTTGTTTGAATTAAACTTTTTGTTCTTGCTGTTAATTATATTTTGTAAGGGTCGGCGAAGTGTTCTTAAAGACTGCTGCGCCATAGCAGATAATACGGTTCTTCCTCCCGAGACAGTTGTTCCACCATTCACAATGTATTCTGGATCTCCTGGTATGTTACCTTCACAAACAATATTTTGTGAAAACTAAGCCACAGCTACATCAGCAAATTCTTGCTCACACAGCATGAAAAGAGTGTGACTATGGCACGACCATAGAGTGTGATTATGGCACGACCGTTGATAACTGAAAAAATGCAAGTGTTCAGAGTTGATGTTGGCAGAAGTCTTGAGTTTGTGACTGGTTAATAATTACAGTCACTTGTACACGAAATTATCTCGTTTTCGTCATGAGGACACCCCAACAAACGTTCCGGCAAGCTTGATTCCGAAGTTTTAATTACTCGTGTACATTTTTGTATTTTTTAATTTCCAGGTGTCTTCACTTCAGAATTACCCGAGTGTATGCAGGAATTAATGACAGAACGAACAAAAGACTACTATCAGCATTTTCTTCCAATTAAAGATGACAAATAATGTACTGATTTTATTATAGTAGGCAACTTGTTTTCAATTGGTTCAGACTGGGATGGACTTGGTGGCTTCATAGCTTTGGACATGCTTGTAAAAAGAGCTGAAACCCGTTCAATAGAAGGCTCCTTTGTACAGCTGTAGTGCTTGATGAAAATCTTTCTTGAAAGAGAATTAAGCTGTTTTCAGTTGAGAGTCGATAGAGTCCACATTCGACTATCAACTGAAAACGAGGCAAAAGTACAAGCAGATGGTGGTAAGCGCGGGAAAACGTATGCAAGTGACGCAGTGACTAGTTAAAGCCTGGTTCACACGTACGAGGCAAACGCAAATGCGGCTGTCGCCTCGTGTGCCACTTTTTTGTTCTTACCACATTTTGACGTCATCTGTGATCAATTACTGAACAGACGCACGGCAACATGGAATCTGATTCGTGATTGGCTTAAAAATCTCGCACCTTTTTTCTTTGCCAATTATTGCGTTACTTGCATGCGTTTTTCCGCGCTTACCACCACCTTCTTGTACTCTTGCCTCCTTTGTGATAAGTAACGGACGAAGACAAAACGCTCGGTCTGGCCGGCACTTGAGTGAAAACATCTTTGAACGCTCGTGCTGACATTTAAAATTAAGGTTAAACCACAGTTTATTTCTTCGAGGCCCAATTCTGTAGAATCTACATTTGGTGTAGGATGATAGAGCGGTTTTCAAATGAGTGTCGCAAAACCAAAGTAATTAGTTTCACCAATCAAAAAGGACGGAGACAATCCAGTAAACCAATCAAAACTCGAAGTAATTACACGTCGCCGACACAGAGCGCGGGAAAATGTGCACGCGCGAGCCACGATTGGTTTCGGTTTCACTTCTGATGGGGTTGAAAAAGTGGCGCGGGAACTTTGAACCAATCACTGAGTGAAGTAATGCAAAACCAAAGTAATTCGCTAATTACTTTCGACACTCAATTGAAAACCGCTCTAAATAGGTGGTTTTTCACCTTAACGTCATCTCCGCCATGTTGGTGGAGGAAAAATCTCTCATTAGCTCCTTTTGTTCGTCCACAAGCAATTGTACATTGCAGCATTCTTACCTGGGGATTGGTTGCAAACAACCTATGCTCTTATTCAGTGTGTTTAATCATAGTTAATCGAGGGGAATGGTTTTGAAGTCCGGCAAACATCAAAGGAGCAAACAAAGATGCCAAGATGTAGGTTGGAAAGTCCACTGCCGTGCACAATCTTTTGTTTTGCCTTCATACACTATGCATGAATTACGTAACCACCACGTTTCTATTGGTTAGTTCCTCAGTACGGAGTAAACAACTATTGTGTTTTGTGCACGGTCAAGGCCAAAAAAGAGAACAAAAACATATAGCAAAGAGATTTGTCGGGTTTCATAACCATTCCCCTCTATTGCCAATGGTTTAATTAAATGATTGGTTGCTTCATTTCGATATACTCGTAGCAAAAGGCAAGGCATCATCGTGATAGGCAGGAAAATATATTCTCTCATTGAACCCGCTCGAGATCATCTAAAGGTACATGAAGGAAACATTAGTCTTTCCTTTACGTTTGAGTCGATGCACTATGTGTCACTAGGGAAATTATTACGATTCAATAGGTAAAGGACCATCCAATCTTCATTGCTAAGCCTCTCTCATGTAAATCACATTTTTTACTGTTGACACCTTTACTTGGCGCTTAGCACTTCCTGTGTTCCATATTTTCAAAATCGTACATTTCGGACTGACTAGAAATCTAAGTAGACGTGAATATTTTAGGGGTATTCCAGCCTTGTCATGAAATGTAGCAAATAAACGATAGTCAACTACGGGATCATCTGTGAGTGTGCAATTGAAAATCCTGGATCTGTTCATCGGTGTCACGAAAGAATAAAAGCCGTCCCCACCATGTCGAGCCACCACAGGGAGCCCACACGATCTGTTTCTGCAACCGTTTGTAATTTTATAATGAATGTATTAGATTCACCGTTAGCTTCTTCTGTAGCCATATATCGATAAAAATGTGCATGGACCAATGCTAAATATACGTTAAATTACTACATTACCTGCGGTGTACTGTCGTTCTTTTGCCTCAGAAGTGGTATTTTGAGCCATGTTGAAGGTTTCGAGTTCACTGATCAGTGTGTCTTAATGGAAGGACAAGGGGGGGCGGGGGGGGGGGAAGGTAATTTTTGAACGGCTACAGCGCTGGGGATACCTTTCCCCAGAAAATAGCATCGCTTCGCTTTCAAATTTCGCAGGAGGATGGCCGAAAGATTTACGCGTCTTCCCAAGATTTGTGCCAGCCTCAAACGGTGTCCTGTCATAAAAAGGCAATCAGCAGGACGGTTTGAGACTGGCACGCGTGAATCCTGTTACGTATTTCGACAGCTCGGAAGGTGTGGGGTTTTGATTTTCTTCAAGGGCTAGCGCCGGCCGTTTGGGTGGATTTCGATCGAGAAGTACGAGAAGAAGAGTGAATCTTTCGACCATTCTCCTGTGAAGTTTGAAAGCGGAGCGATGCGATTTTCAGGGGAAAAGTCTCCTCAGCGCTGGAGCTCTTCAAAATCTTCAAAGACGCTCAAAATACCACTTCTGAGGCAAAAGAATGACGGTTCACCGCCCAGGTGAAGTAATACAACGTTTACTTAGCGTTGCATGGTCCATGCACATATTTATCGATATATCGCTTCTGAAGAAGCAAACGGTGAATCCAATTCATTTATTATAAAAGTACAAACCGTTACACAAACAGATTGTGTTGGTTCCCTATGTTTACATTTTCACATAACCGTCCCCATCTAGGTGGACGAAAACAAAAGATTTCTCATTAGCTCGTTTTGTTCGTCCATCAGCAATCGTACATTACATCATTCTTATCTGTGTCTCTGGAGATTGGTTACAAACCCATCTACAGTCGCATTTAAGCTTCGCAAGACACTGTGTGAGGCACTGCTGTCGGCCCCAGGGCCACCAGTTTCTTTCGCCGTGTTGTTTCCTCACTCCACATTCTCTCTCCACCCTGGCATGACTATTCCGGGGGGTGAGGGGTGAAGGTGGTGGCGGTAGAGGGTGAAGGGTACAATAGCTGAAACAACCCAAACCTTAACAAAAATGCTAACCTGAGGTCTAAACAATATGTTTTAGATAATGTTTAGGCCTAAGGTTAGCATTTTTGTAAACGTTTGCGTTGTTCCAGTTTTCACCCCCTTCACCCCTCACCCCCGAAATAGTCGTGCCGCTCCACCCAGGTGTCCAAATGGACAACGTGATCCCTTCTCTAAATTGACGATTATCGTTAATTCGTAAATTGCTTTGAACTTGATATTATCGTTAATTTTTGGACACTGTGTTCCAGGACTTGTGGTATCCGAGAAAATAAGGAAATAAAAAAAATCATCCATGGGTTGGATTCGAACCCGGAGTTTCTACTCTATGGGAACCGCTTCTTTCCGCTTCACCACAAGACACCGCACTCTCAAAATTACAAATTTGTGAAACTCTTTCATAGAATATCAATGCTGTAGAGTAATTAGGCCCAAGCTAGATTAATGATTTAGGCCGCAGCTTTGATTGTAAATTTTTTTTATCTTTGTCGTGAAGTTTGGAAACCGACCTTTTTGCAGTGTTTATTAGTGTTTATTGCCGATAATACAGTATTATCAAATAGTGTTTCAAATATGTTCTCTGAGCAGCTAGCGGTGTGGTGGTCAAGTGGTTAGGTGACGGGTTAATAATGAACCTTCCTAGGTTCGAGTCCTATGTCCATTCACTTGGCTTTTTTAAAAATATATATTACCATTTCCCATAATCCATATCAAGCTTTCTGTCTTCTAAATTAATGATAATAGTAAATTCAGAGCAAATTACAAATAAATGATTAACGTCAATTCAAGGTAGAGAATTGGTTGAAATGGATGGGGCATGATACTTGGAGAAAACCGTGGTATGGACTAGCATCCCTTCTATGGGGTGTAGGAATGCTAGCTGTGCTACGTAAAACCGGGATAAGCGCCTTATCGACGCAGCACTCAACGATCTTCATAACGGTGCCTCGTTTCAGCTCCACCTATGGCAAAAACTCTATTGCTAATCTATGGAAAAAACTCTATTGCTCATAGAGGTCCTGTACTATGGAATATTTATAATTTCTTAGGACAAGAGTTTTTCTAATACAAGTTATAAAATCTCAAGTAACTGAAGAGAGAAGCACACGTTACTTTTTTTTTTAGTTATAAAATCCTGAAGAGGAAAATCCGTTCAATGGAGATTTTTAAAGAGTTGGCTTTTAAAGAGACCTCTACAACAACCACAAATTTTAAACGTAAAGATTTCAATAGGCCATTTCCGAGTTAATGTCTGCCTCCTCTTCAAAGCGAGTCTTATTTCGAAGTTTTTTTAATGGTATTTAGTTATACTTTACATATGAATGAAAAATAATTTTCATAACAAAAACTTCGCACTTAGACTCGCTTTGAAGAGGAGGCACACTTGAACTCGGAAATGGCCTATTATTTTTAGGGGATTTTAGAGTTTTTTAATGTTGTATATATATATAGTTAAGTCAAAGTTTTTTAATAAATTAACTTAAGATAGTTTGATTTTGTTACT
Organism: Montipora capricornis; assembly: GCF_036669925.1. NCBI lineage: Eukaryota > Metazoa > Cnidaria > Anthozoa > Scleractinia > Acroporidae > Montipora > Montipora capricornis. The sequence goes on from NC_090890.1 coordinate 10,577,583, forward strand.
ATATTTTGTTCTTAGGTTTAGTATTTATGCACGACCCCATAAACTGCATAGCTTTTATTATCATCGTGCTAAAATAAAGGCTGTCTGTCTGTTCTCGGTTTTCACATGACATCACGTCTGCCATGTTGGAGCCCCTAAACAAAGAAACGGTGGCCATGTTGGAGCCCCGACGGAATCCTCTGGGAATTTAACTCTATTATTATGGAGATATTTTCTTTTGTTTTCATTGAAAAACATGGCTGTTGATCACATGAGTGAAAACCAACAGACGGGGTTGATATCGTAGGTGGGGGGCCTCCTATCGTATGAAGGTCAGACTTTTACATTGATGATCTGATATGGAGGGGAGTACGTCAGTGCTTTATATCACTAGAGTTTCGAAGCAAGCAACCGTGGACAATTTTCCTGTCGGTGTACGTTGGATCAGTGGCTTGATCTGATCGGCGTTATTTCAAGTTCAGAAACTAAATATTTTAAGCAAGAGCCGATACAACGTAGATTTCGGCTGGCCAAACCAGCCTTCTTCAGGTAAAATGAGAGTTTACATTGAATTGCTACTATTTACAAATATATATTAAATGGATGTTTACGGAATACAGGAAAAAAATTGATAAATCATGGCAGTTACAAAGATTTTGAATTCAAATACTAAGAGTCACGGAAAAAAAACGGAAATCACTCGAAATAATAAACTGAAATCTAATACGTTTCTTCGCGGATATTAAGACCGTTGGGATCAATTGTCGTGCCTTTTAAAATTAAAATGCTTCCCTGGCCTTACGGATCGAGTCTCTGTTAGAAAATATTTTTTCGATAGGCATTAATTGCATGTCCTTGGAGATGTTGTGGGGAGAGGAGAGGAAATGTTCTGCGACTGTAGTAGGTTTGGATTTGGTGTTAGCTTTATCTTAATTGCGGCGGTTTTCATTAAAACGGTATTTTAAACGTCGTTTAGTTTCTCCTATTTACTGTAGTTGGCATCTGTTGCATTGAATCATGTTGTTAAGGTTTTTAGTTTCGCAAGTTATGTGGAAATCAATGGAGCGCGTTTCGCCAGTAGAGCAGAATTTGTAGTTGGTTAGTCCATGGGAGATGTAAGGACAGGTAGCGCAGTTTTTGCCACAGCGAAAAGAACCGGAAGGAAGTGTGGAATTAGAATGAGTTACATTGGGGGACAGCTTAGCTGTAACCAGCAGGTCTCGGAGGTTAGGGGAGCGCCTGAAAGCCACAACAGGTAGATGGAGGAAAGCATTTTTGCAGCGGTCAGAAGAAAGAAGTAGATTGTAGTGTTTTTTTATTATGTTGAAGATGGAAGGAAGTGATGGATTATAGGTCGTTATGAAAGGTATGCGTTTGGGTTTGTCTGTCTGTTTAGGTTGTAGGGTATGTGTGCGGGGAATGTCTGCAGCCCGTTGTATTTGTTTAGTAACAAAGTTGCGTTTGTAACCTCGTTTCAGGAGGTATGTCGTTAGTTCCGTGGTGCGTGGTTTGGCCAGCCGAAATATAGTACATCACTAAAATCAAATCTACGTTGTATCGGTTCTTGCTTAAAATATTTTATATCACTCATCGGGATCTTATATAGTGGGCTAGAGAGGGGGAAGGGCCTTGATATGGGGACAGGGGGAGGGGGGGGGGGGGCTGATCTTGGGGGCTTGATATTGTCGCCAACGTTCGAAAAGCTGCTCGGCAACGCTCGGCAAACTACTCCCTCCACGTGCATTTCATCCCGCGGGCTCATATTACTTTCCAGCATGGCGAGCGTCAGGGACTGCAATATCGGTGTGCGTGAATATACTCGTGAATATTCGACTGATGTATCTCTGTACGAGAAAGGAAGGCCCGATTACACAAAAGAATCCGTTGAATTTCTGCTTTTTCGTGTAGTTGTATTACCCTCACTCGGTAAAGAGCCAACAAAACTTCTCGAAATTGCTGCCGGAACTGGAAAATTTACTCGCGCAATGGTTGAAGTGTTGACATCGAGAAAAGCCAATGTGGAAATAATTGCTAGCGATCGTCTACTCGCAATGTGTGAGGTGCTAAGACGCTTTCTTCCTGAAACTGAAATACGCCAATTTCCAGCAGATAACATCGGTAAGATAAGAGTCAAATCCTCTTAATTTGCATTGATCTGAAACAGGTACGATTGGAGGACCTGGGGAATGATCCTTTAAGGTAATGGAAAGGTCGCGTAGGAACCTTTTATGAAAATGTTGGATACGTTTTGATCATTTTTGTGTAACATTGTTAAAAGATGGCTAACACCCTTTCATGATTTGTAATATATTGATGGTCAAATGCTGGTTACCACGAAACGCTGACCAAGTGACCCCTCCCAAGCTGCCACCCATCACGGGAATCGGCAGGTATTAAACGCAGGTCACAGGGCACAGGGCACAGGTCACAGGCCATTATTTAACCTATAAAGAAAGTATCCTTAACATTCATAAAAGCTAATTTTAGGCCTAATTAGGCCCAAAGAAAAGTTTTTAGGCCTAAGGTTAGCTTTTATAAATGTTTAGGATTATCTTTCTGTGTAGGTATGATAATGACCTGTGACCTGTGACCTGTGCCCTGCATTTTGTACCTGCCCCATGAGAATGCAAAGTAAGGGTCCCTCCACACCTATCCGGATATTTTTTAATCATCCACTTTTTCTTTGTGGATATGCCTTCCGTCCACATGTTTCCAGCGAATTGGCTGGCGAATCAGGAACCTTTTGAATACGCTCTCCAGAGTGGGTATTGTTGAATCCAATATGAATCCGGAACCGTGTGGACGCCAAATCCGGATATTTTTTTATCCGGGTGATGTAACAAGATTGAGCCCAAGTCCTTACTGTAAAATCAATTCTCAAGATGGTTGCCGATTGCTTCATGGCGCATGCTCTCTGTTTCCGTGAGGAGTCCTGAGCTCTAGAGTGAATCTGGATACGTTTCGGATATGTGTGCAAGGGAAAATTCGATTTGAAGACGTGTATGGAAATATCTTTGAATCCGGAAAGAAAAAGTTGGGGATTCGAAAATATCCAAAAAATAGCCTATACTGGTTACAAAACTAAATTAACTTGGATCACATGTACCGGCAGAACATGGATAACTACTTGTATGAAATATAGTACCTAGGTTATGACAGATGGAATGAAACTTCAGGAAATAATAAAAATTATATCTATCCAAAAGCCACTCACCCCATGATAGGTATTAAGCTTTTATATTTGTGAACATAGATTGCTCAGTGTCTTGAAAAGACATTAAGTTAAAAGTTGGAATTGTGTGTAGGCTTTCATCCTCCTCCTTCATTCCCCTCCTTCTCATCACAGTACAATATATTAAAATAATGTTTAGTACATGCAAGCATATATCACACTATTTGTAGGCACATGGATAAAACTATGAAATTTATACATTGAAATTTAGAGCAGTCTTTAGTGGTAGAAAGTGCTTGCAAAGATCTTCGGGAACCATTCTGTGTAAGGATCTTGCAAAGATTTGAGTGAATATGTGTACCATACTTTCAAGGATTTTGGCAAGAACTGCATAGCATCCTTCAAATGCATGATCGTGCAAAAACCTTGAAATTTTTTAAGGATCTTTTACAAGAAGAAATTTGTTGTCCTAGATCTTGGCAAGAAAGTTGACAATCCTCTTTTATTATTACTTTGCTAGTCATTAGGCAGCTCTTGTTTGGTACAATGTGACTAGGTTACTATCCAAACTGAAAGAAAAGGACTAAACAACAGAAGCATTGACTTCAACATACCGGTAAAAACAAAATAATATTTATAAGCAAGCTCACTACAGTTGCTGCAATATTGAAATTTTGAGGACCTTTTTCAAGATTTTAATCTTAAAAGATTTCTTTGTAATCTTTGAATTTGTCAAGAAAGTTGAAGGAACTTAAAGAGACATGGCAGATACAAAATGATGATAAAACTGATTCCCTTAAGTTTCAATGCCTTTTCTTTTAATGCACAGACTATCTTTACCTGCTTTTTGGGATGAATGGCAAAGAGTGAGTTGTGTGCAAACTTGAAACATCGCGTGAGCATTTTCAAGTTTTTGTGTGGTAACTCATATGAAGTCAATAAAAGACTTCGGCAGACCGTATTGATTTGGACTACTTGAATCATGTACAGCTGTAGGAAATGAGGTGTTTAAAGATCAAATCTATCACATCGACCAGAAATCCATACAAACCCCATGGCAGTGTCCCTTTAATGAATATGAAGGTTCGAACATACTTGACCAGATGCTGGGGGGGGGGGGGGGGGGGTTTATCAGAAAAATTGGGCACTGGGGGTGTGCAAGCTGCCCCTTGAACCCTTATCCTATTTCAGAATAAAACCTGCAATTTTCGTTGCCTTATTTCAGATCTGACCAAAAATTTGATGTGGTTGGCGTAATAATTTGAGAAGGGCTTCTGTCGATGGTCTTATCATCTAATGAAGAAGTTGCTTCTTCTAAAAGACATACCCAATTCAATACTTGAGTGGACAAACCCTACCCTATTTCAGAAGAAAATGGTCAAAATCAAGACCTTATTTCAGACCAAAACAGCTAAAAAACCATATGCTTTGGGCCAAACATACATAATAGCCCATACATGTATATGGCAAGGCTTTAAAATAATTCAATCTACTTTTTTATTCCAAGATCTTCCAGATGAATTCATCTCAGTGATCATATGTGCTCAAGCATTTCACTGGTTTTCCAATGAAAAGTCAGTGAATGAAATATGTCGTGTTCTTAAACCTGGTGGGAAATTTGGCATGATCTGGAATCATGAAGACTTTTCATTTTCTTGGGTGAGAGCTTTGCAGGACATTGTTGACCCATTTGTGAAACAGAAGGACATGCCAGGTGATCCCAGAGAACTGAAATGGATGGAAATTTTAGACAAATCTGGAAAATTTACTCCAGTGGAAAGAAACACTGAGTTTCGGACCTACTTGAAAGGTGACATTGATAAAATTGTGGCTGTAATGATGTGTTTTAGTGCGATTTATCAGAGCAGCGAGGAGGACAGACGATCCACTGAAGCCAAGGTTAGAGACATTCTCACAAATCACCCTGATTTACAAGGAACAAAAGTCTATAAGATGCCTTATGTCACAGATATTTGTTGGTGTGCAAAGAAGTAACTACTGGTAGCTGAAATTATACTAGATTAAGATGTTACACTAGACCATTTTACAGTTGTGTGCATAGTTACCTGGCCTATGCATGAATGAAAGTGGGGTTGGAGTTGAACTTGTTTTGATAGAAACCTCACTGCTTTTCTTATGTAAATTCCAACTAATTAGCATGAGAACAACATCGTTAACATTAGAAGCACAACTGGAAAAAGGTCGATAATGCATGAACAATCAGATACACAAAATGAAATCTGTTTTTAGGCCTCAAGATGTTAGCTTTTTCCATATAGGGATTTTTTATATTTCAATTTGACAGCTTCTAGTTACGCTGTCGCATCATTTTTATATGACTCCCTTGTTGACCGGGCTTCATTGTCTCCTTGTTAGTCAGCGCATTGTTTTTAAGATCCTAAGATTGACATTCAAGGTGCTTAATGGGCTTGTGCCAATGTATAAAACTGATTGCTGGATAGATATGTACCACCGTGGCCACTATGATCTTCATCTAAAGGCATTATGAAGATTCCTCGGTTCAATGCAAAGTATGGCAACAGATCATTTTCCGTCTGTGCGCCAACATTTTGGAACAGCCTATCTGATTATTTGAGACTAGCTTCCGTGATCTTAAGACTTACCCTTGTTTTGCGAGTCCTTTGATTATCCTTTTTTGTCATCTTTAGTTTACTTTATAATTATTTAGGCTAGTATTTTAGTTGCTTTGTCTTAAGTTACAATAGGATCTAAACTTATGTACAGTGCCTAAGAACTTTAGGATCATGTGTCTAACGGCACTCGTGTGCCTAAAGTTTTCAAAACATTTCTCGTTTTTACGCCCCATAGCTCAGTTATGTCATGATCTCTTTCTTTAGTTTTCACATGATTTTACCCTTATATTTTGCGAAATGAGTGTAGATTTCATTAGGCTCACAGAAATTCGGGTTTTGCTGAAAGCAGGCCTGCGCTCCACCCGCGACAGCCCGCAGGCCCGGTGGCCCAGTCCTGATTTTCCACAGTTTTTTTTGTCCAGCGGTAAATCCACGCGCATGCACAGATCTGCATCGGGTTTGGGCGTGCAAAATGGACGACGGTGAGTTTGAATCGTTTACCATTAAATCATTGGAATCCTGTTTGTTGCATGTTGTTCAGATAAAAACGTTTTCATTCTCTGTTCATTCATCTCTTTACAGAAACCGTTAGCACAATAGAGGACTTTCATTATCGAACGATGTAAGTTATTTTCAAACCATACTTTGAAAGTGAAAATATCATAAATAATGAGATATGTGAACTGCGAATCTTTTTCTAGTCGGAGACATGTTGGTGTATTTACAGGAACCCCACGCCAAAAGGCCGGAGAGCGTGTTCTCAAACATTGCTTTCCGGCGACGGTATTTATTCGAATACGGTAAGCGCCCTGTGGCCGGTTGCTCCAAGGCTGGTTAGCGCTAACCGTTAGTTAAGAGGTGTCAAAACCAATAGGTTTCCATGGTATGTAACGCTGTTTTGCGCTAACCATGCTTCGAGCAACCCGGGCCTGGACGCTTATTAAATTTTTGGTCCTCAAGGGTGGTGGGCCTTTATTCGAGGCTGGGCACTTCTTATATTTGCACCATTTTTAGCAAGTAGCAGAATTTTAACCGTTCATTGAAAGTTTTTGTGAAAGTACAAAGGAAACTCGGTGTTCAGGTAAGTCTTCGATTAGTAGCACTTACTCAATTTCAATCTCATTGTCACTAAGGCCATCAAGCGAACTCTGCTTCTCAGTCGGGCGACTGCTCGATTTGCCGACGTTACGCTGTCGGACATTGAGGAGGCTGCTCCTTTTTCGAGGTTGGGCGAAGAAATACGGTACATTATTTCGAGTGTAAAAAGATCGCGGCGAAAAGTGAAAAAATCAAACCCCGCCATCAACAAACTCGACTTTGTTGTTTGTGTTGTGGTTCAATTTTACCCTTGGTTCCTATTTTCTTTTCCTTTGTTTCAAACTCATTATCATACATACCCCAAAACAAAAAAGGAAATTTCCAAACTAAAGAAGGTATTTTATTTGAACCCTAAACCCTACGAAATTGTGTACTCAGCAAACCAAATATATTTAACGTTTTATTTCAGATCTAAAGAACAGGAACAAACATGTTGCAACAGTTTCTTGTGCATAGCGAAAGTGTTTCTAAATGATACAATACAATACAATACATACGACAGAACAGAACAACAACAACAACTGTTAAGAATCCTAACTGGCTAGAGGCAAACCAGTTAGCTATTTACAAGTCGGCTGGGACGTTGAACCAGGGACTACCAGGATCAAATTCAACGAGTGGTCAGAGCGGGTCTTGAACCCGGGATCTCCGGGCCTCAAGGCAAGCGCCCTAACCACTCGGCCACACTGCTAATGGACTCGGTCTTTATAGCCCCTGTGGACAAGTGACTTTGGGGCATCGAACAAAACTCAGTAAAAGAAACCCTTTAACAGCATGACTTGTTCTGATATGGAATGACGTCAAGTTTAGTTGCTGAGAACTAACACAACTGGCTGAAGATAAAACAATGTAGCTGAAGGAAAAACAACTGGCTGAAGGTGAAAACGGATCATATCAAGTTCAGGTCTACCAAAATAGGGCCTAATCATGCAATTGTAACAACACAACGTAAGTCAATTTAAATCACGTTTTCTCTCACAGGAAGCATGTCAAGCTCCAATTTATCCAGAATAAGGGCTTTTTCATCCTTGTTTGGAGAAAAGTCGATCACCAAATTTGGGGTTTCGGGATTCTTCAAAAACTCTGGATGACGCGCTCTAATACGTAATAAATCTAGATGATAGCCCCGTGGATTGTCAACTGGGGTAACGTTGTCGGTTCCTGCTCGCCATTCCTTTTCTCGATGTACGACTATGATGTCCATTTGTGGTGGTCTTTTGTCGAATTCTTTGCGCACTTTCGCACGCGGTGCTTTTGTTTTCTTGTGATAAGAAAGGGGTGACAGGACTCACGCCATGGATAGACTAAAGCGCGAGTTGGCTCTTCTGAAGACTTCCCGACCACTGGTTTGCCAGTACACAACGCGTTCAATCTTCCTTTTGGACTTGCCTTCAAAAGACTATTTATGTGCTCTTCCAGTTTGTTGCTGTTGGGCGCTGCAGCCACAGTGTGAGCACACACTTTAGTTGCTTTCTATTGCAGACAAGATTCTTCACATTGATATCCCAAATGTTTGTGGGGCTGCACAAGATGGGGCTTATTGGAGGAAAAACTCTTCACAAAGCGACTTTCGTCTCCGGAAAAGGTTCTGGTTACAAGACCACCAGGAACTAATTTGTGTGCTTTTGTTTTGATACCATTTATCATGGGCTCTTAAAATCCAAGTCCTTCTAGACGATCAAGCTGGAGCATGTCTTGCCTTCTACGTCGTTGCCCTTCACTGATGCTCGAGCATCGTACATTCCAAGTGGTTGGAATTCGTCTACTTTACTTAACACATTGGAAAAGTCTGCGTTAGGCATCTTTTCTTTTCTCCTTTTCTCCTTTTCCTTTCCTGTTCGGACAGATCAGGGTTGATTAGGTGGTCTGCACTCTTGGAAACGAAGGGACGAAACTCTTCTAGCACTTCACAAGGCGATTCGATTGATCACTCGGTCAGCGGTCAGGAAAGATGGCCGCGTATTTTCGTAGCTCCGTGGAACTTAATGGCTGGTTATATTTTTGTGTTTTATTCTTTTGTATCCACTTAATTAATTAGGTAATTTTTATATGTTTCCAACTGTTAGGGCAAGGTATTAGTTTAACTATTTTTGCCCTTTTCTCATTAAGTCTTCATTATACTTCTCTGTAAACCTGTTTATGTTTGAGAGAATAAACTGTCTGTCTGTCAAGGCGATTCCAGACCAGCAAGGGCTCTTGCCACGTCATCTTCTTCTCTCATCACCATTTCTTTCAAATCCAGGATAAAGGAGTCGACGTCGCTCTCTTTGAACCCTGTCCAGTTCTTCATCATGGCGTTACCAGACTCTGACACGTTCTGTGGGTAGCATAGGCAGCACAAGCTCGCGTCACTACAGACAGCCGTTGAAAATTTAAACGCGTTATAAGACTTTGTATGGGAAATCAAATACCGTCGATTATAAAGCCTAAAAAATGCTCAATTTAACTTTCATTCAATAAAGTGAATAAAAATGACTCACCTCTGGTGTATTCTTGTGCCTTTTGGAGCTTATTACACCGTTTCGGGAATTCTGTGTTTTCAGTGTTTTCAATGTTCTAAGACGAAGTCAAGGCTGCACACTACGATTCCGACCGTTGTCAGCTCAGAGGCGGTTTGCGACTCGAAAATCCATCCCAGCCAAGTTTTTTTCACGCAAAGCTAAAGCCACATCATTTCCGAACCTCCGAGAATGTTTCGTCGTCAAAAAACCCTACGCACTTGACTGGAAAGGAGCATTTTCTGCTTCGATTTCCACGATAGCTGATGAATTTAACTGCTTATGATCACCGACGAGGACACGGAGCTTGGGCCCGAGGTCAAATTAACTCCACCCGATGAGGTACAGTCATTACAACACTTACCCCATCCCCACAGCGGCTTCTCGTAACCATGGAGCTGTTACGATAAGCCGCTGTGGGGATGGGGTAAGTGTAAATGTTCTAAGGACTTTACTGAACTGCGGAAAGCCTGCAAGCTCTGCATTTTCTGAGCTCACCCTGTCACGAACTACTGGGATGATGTAACGCGAGACATAAGAGCAGAAGCGGTTCCGGCAGTGGTTCCTTTAAATGCTGCATCTGCAGACTGTCGCCACCTTTCTAGCAGATTTCCTAAGTTTGTGGCTCCAGATTCGCGTCTTGACCTCAGGCAGACATTTCGGAGCTCTTCATTGGAACTTTCCACAGTGGGCCTGGAAAGACCCATCTGCCTTGCTATCTCTCGTATGTGGTTGAAAAGATGATTGGCACATCTAAATCGGTACGCTTGCTGAAAGGTAGAGTCCAACACCTTCTCCAGGTTTACTTCGCCATCCGATCCACAACCTTTAACGACTGAGAAAGTGAGGGCTCTTCTGAAACCAGGGCTTTAAAAAGGTGGCTGTAAGACTTTTTCCTCTTGTCTTTAACTACAGCTACCGGCCCAATCATTACTGGATGATTTGGCTGGCCTTTGCGTCTCAAGATCAGGTTCTGGTATGTCGTCACTACTGCCCAAAATGGTCCCAGATTAAAGGTTACGTCGACCGAAAGAACCGAACTCTTGCCGAAATCTGTGCAGAATTTTTTTGTGTCATTCACTTGCCTGCGGTTGAAGAGCAGATGTGTGGCAGTACCAGCTTTTTTGATAAACTGCTGGTGGAAGCGTTTGTCTTCATCTTCCATTTCCATGGAATAGAGGGACCGGGACAGAGGATCTTCTCTGATGTTACCTATGGATTTAGCTTTCATCTTCTTTACGTTATAGACCTGTTTTGTGTTCCGTGGAAGCTGAGAAACTGCAGAGGCGCCTGCTAGACCCCCAACCTTATCTTATACTCTATGTTATGAAAAACCTTTCTAGCAGACGCCACTTTATCGGTTTGCTCCTTTAATAGCTGCATAGTTGAAGGATTGACACAACGTACAGCAATTGGTTTCCTTTGCTGTTACCATGTGGCAGTAAATCAAATGAACAGGGCTTTCCCTCGAATCTGTACTGAATAAATACGTATGGGAATTCTTCGGGTTCAACAACGGCCGTGACAAGGTCTTTCTATGCTTTGTTTCTGGAGGTTCGTCGCCTGACCATTTGACCCCTGTAATTCTTGCGCTTCTATTTCCTTAACTCCCACACATCCATAGCGTCTACGGCTGCATCTGATGAGCTCAAGTTCTTTGTGCTGATCAGGAAGCCGATGTTGCAAGAAACCCTCCTTACTTGCACGCTGGAGGACAGATGCTGGCTGTTCTGAGAAGCGATGAGTTCTAGTACTTCGTCGTTGGTTATTAGATCCGTCGTACCATGAAATATCCCGGGCAAATGTTGATGGCATGATGATAGGTCGCAAGTGATAGGTGTTCTGTTCATTGTAGAGAGAAATGTCAAATTTAATATGGGCGCATGTAGAAGACAAATATACTCCAATTATGCAAATAGCCAGATCTAACATATTTTGAAAATAAATCAATTATAAAAGGCTTCCTACAAGATCCCGAAGTTTCATTTTTACTCTCTTCTCTAATGCTCTTAACATTATAGAGCGAGAGGCAGACTAAGCCACCATTCAGTCTCTCCCCCTCTCACCTCACGTCTCACCAGATACAGTTTCTGGAGCTATAGAAATGGTTAACAATGCTTGACAACTACTACCTGACAGACCCGGCTGAAAACTTTACTGAGCGCAGTTTTTTTTTGAAAAAAAATGTCACCTTTCTGGAGAGCTGTCTAATGGGCGGCTTGAAGTGTCAGAACTTCCAGAACTCGTTCGTTAAAGCTGTCTTTTTCTGTCATGTGAGTACTGCTAAACAAAATAGAAACTTCAAGTTGCATGATAACCGTATCTTTCAGTCTTTTCAGCTGTAACATATGCTGTAACTGATTTGTTAAGGTAAAGTTCACAACAATAACTGCAAGGTCATGAAACAATCTCAAAAGGCGCTGTTAACATCAGCTCACTTGCAAGGCACAGACAAATCTACCGATCGGTCTTCTTAGTCTTTGAAAGGTTTTACTCAGTTCTTCAACAGACTTCTCGCTATACCGTACATATGGAACAACAACTTAATCACTTTCCTGTGAATGAGTGAAACTATCTAAAGAATTCATTGAGACTGGAAGAACGGGCAAATTGACTGGCTTTAATCATAGTTTTGCGTATCTGCTGCTTTTAACGAACCCAGTTGGGTGTATCAAAGCTAACCCATGTGCCCTCCCAAAATCATCTTGCAGTTCATAATGGTGTCCCAAAAGACTAGGAAACCAATGGGCTCCCTGAGAAATATACAGAAATTGTAGGTCAACTTTGGTCAACAAGTTATGACCATTTTCTTGAGAAGAAAGGTTACCATAGCAACAGCATATCCTTTAAAAAACACCCTTAATTTAAGCTTTTAGTGCCAATAACTCAAGAACGAGTTCGGTGACCCCCATTTTTTTTATTGAGCTATGATCCACACTTCATGATGCTATGTTTTGAAAAGTTGAAAAAATTATCAGAGGTGGAGAGCCACCTTCAGAATTTTTTTATACTTTGCAAAATAGTGCTCCAAACTCAAAAAAGTGCTCAAAAGGTGCTCAGCGCAATCGGGAAAGGCCTAATAGCAATGGACAATTTTCTGTGAGCCTCGTTTCCATGTTGGGATACACATGTCACATTTTTCTTGTAATTTAGGGTCCCCTTAACACACTTGGACTACTGGCTCGCTTTCTTCACGAAATTCCCACGGGACTTTATTTCATGACATTTGCTGCCGGACTATTGGTACAGTCTTATTAAAGTTTCAAAGTTACACAAAGAAAGCATGCAAACGCAAATCGACCGCCTTACAAAACCCTTCATAACTGTTGCCTGCCATTGCACAGAATTACCCGTAAGATCGTCTGAGAGAATGTGATTGCCTAATAAACTGACAAATGCAACTCAGTGACAATTCGCAGTTCACATATCTCATTATTTAGCTTATGAAATCACAAACTGTGGTTTGAAAATAACTTACATCGTTTGAGAATGGACTTCCTCTCTATCGGGTTCTGTAAACAGACGAATAAACAGAGAATGCCAACGTTTTTCGCTTAGCAACATGCAACGTAAGAAAGGATCGAAAAGGATTGAAATGATGGACAAAAAAACCGTGGAAAATCAGGATTGGGCCACCGGGCCACCGGGCCTCCGGGCCTGCGGGCTGTCATGGGCCGTGGGCCTGCTTTTAGCAAAACCCCAGAAATTCGATGGGAACCATCAACTATTGCTAGCGCTGTAAAGTCAGAACCTCCCAGGTCGTTCGTGCTACACGTCCTACCACACAGGATAGCTGTAAAGAGTTAACACAATAAACCCGACCCTTTTGGAATTTGTGAGTTACCGTTTTCCTTTGACTTTCACGGATCTCTCCATCAACGGAGCTGACGCGCCTACCCTAGTCTCTTCTTCTTCTTCTTCTTCTTCTTCTTGTTATTATTATCATTATTATCATCATCATCATCATCATCACCATCATCATTATTATTCTTATTATTATTATTATTATTATTATTGCTATTATACCGTTTAATGAAAATATAAATTAACAACTGGTTATTTGCTCATCCTTCTAATTTAAATGGAACTATCTGTTACTAAATTCTTCATTTGGATAACTTTCAAAGTAAGTGCAAATCGTCTGGAAAGGAAGTCTTTGAAGTTTGTTCAAAGCATATGTTCAAAGCATATGGGTTTGCTCAAAGCATATGGGTTCTCAGAGCAAGCACTTTGTCTCATGCGTTCGTATTTCACAAATAGACAAAACCGGGTAAAACTAAATTCAGTGGTAAGTGAGTGGAAGGATATGAGAAGAGGATGTCCTCAGGGCTCATCCTTTGGTCCTCTGCTATGGAATATATTTCAAAATGACTTGACATATCAAATAACGGATGCAAACATCTCAATGTACGCCGACGACCACCAGATTTATGTTATTGCTGAATCAATATCCCAAGTAGAGCAGACTCTTAGAAACGAGGGTGTAGTTATATCAAGATGGTATAATGAGAATTATCTTAAAGGCAATCATAAAAAGTATGGTGCAATGATTTTGTGTAACAGGGATACGGAAGCTGCAGCAATTAATATCACAATTGATGGTGAGAATGTCGAATCTAAACTTTCCCTTAAGCTTCTTGGAGTGACACTTGACAGTAGACTGAACTATAGTTCACACATAAGTGATATTTGTAAGAAAGCAGGAAGCAAAGTCGGTGTTCTTAATCGACTCAAAAAACTGGTTCCTACTCATGCCTTGCTTCAGTTGTACAAGGCTGGGGTGCTACCGAATTTAACCTACTGCCACATGGTCTGGCATTTTTGCAGAGCATCAGACACTAAGAAGCTAGAGAGGGTACAGGAACGAGCTTTGCGAGCTGTATTCAGTAATAAAACAGCAACGTACGAGCAGCTCCTCGAATGGGCAAAACTACCGAGTTTAGTAAATCGAAGACTACAAGACATTTTAATTTTCATGTATAAAGTGAAACATAACTTGGTACCCAAGACTATAATTGACATTTTCCCTATCTCAAATAGTAAATACAATTTACGTAACAAGGATTTTTCTATCCCTAGGGTAAACACTACAAAATACGGCAAACATAGTATCCGATATTTAGGACCGTATTTATGGAGTAAAATAAATATTAACTTACGTCAAAAAACGAGCCTTGAAGCATTTAAACACGCAATCCTTGGTATGGACATAAAAGGATTATTGGACGGGAGCTGTAATTGTCAAGTGTGCCAGTCCTGACGATAACTTCTGATTTTAGTCCCTTTTTAAATTATTTATATGTTTAACTAAATTAGTAATGTTAGTAGCATTGTAAATAATTAACTATTTTTCAGTTAATCGTTAACTGTATTTAAATTTGTAAATCTTTACATGTATCTATCAATTTTATCTTTTTAATCTTAATTTTATTGATCAATTTTAATTAAGTGTCCCCAATTAGCTCTTAGCTAAGAGCTAAATAGTTATAGACACTTGAATAAAGTTTATGTATGTATGTATGTATGTATTGGACGAGCGAGACAATGCAGTCATGTCGGGACCCAGGGGGATAAAAAAGTGTGTCGTTCACAAACTATGGTCTAGGACCCCAATTAGGGCTCAGTTTGTTATAGCGGGTAGGGCTACCAAGCCAGTTACAAGTTGAACCGGCCGTCCAACATTGCTGAAAATGTTGTTTGTTCCAATCGAGTGGCAAACTACCGCCTGAGGTCACTTGCAGGGATGGTTGGTTGAAATGAAAGTTTAATCTTTGTCAATTGATTCTGATGTGGAATTGTAACCGTGGGAGCATTTTATCTAGTAATATTTGCGAAAAATCACGTCGAATCTGGGAAAAGAACCACGCAAGAAGGAAGCGACCCACAATGGCAATAAGGTTAGGCCTTTTAATTAGGAATTTTTATGTATAATTATTAACAGGTTCACTTAGAGGACACAACACCGCGACAGAGCTCACAAACCTGGGGTCGGGAGTCCGGCGGAGGCTTAGGCACCGATCAAATCGAAACTTCAACATCCCCCCCGGGCAAACCCCGGGCATTTGACTATCTTCTGTGCCCGGGGAGTGGGGAATTTGACCCTTGGCCTGCGTGGAGTGGGGAAAATTGAACCGGAAGTGTAAGGTTTCAAATGTTTTTTTTTTTCGTGCGTAGCGCCGAAGTCGCTAACAACTATAAAACACTGTGAGAGGTAGTGTTGTCGGCCCCTGGCCACCAGTCTCTTTCGCCGTGTTGTTTCCTCATTCCGCATTCTCTCTCCACCCCAGCATGACTATTCCGGGGGTGAGGGGTGAATGGGGTGGCGGTAGGGGGTGAAGAGTAAAATAGCTGAAATAACCCAAACCTTTACAAAAATGCTAACCTTTGGCCTAAACAATATGCTTTAGATAATGTGCAGGCCTCAGGTTAGCATTTTTGTAAAGGTTTGGGTTGTTTCAGTTTTCACCCCCTTCACCCCTCACCCCCGAAATAGTCGTGCCGCTCCAGCCAGGTGTGCAAATGGTCAACATGACCTCTTATCTAAATTGATGATTATCGTTAATTCGTAAATTGCTTTGAACTTAATATTATCGTTAATTTTGGACATTGTGTTCCACGACTTGTGGTAGCAGAGAAAATAAGGAAATAAAACAATCACATCCATGGATTGGATTTGAACCCGGAGTTTCTACTCTATAGGAACTGCTTCTTTCCGCTTCACCCCTGAAGAACAAGACACCGCACTTTCCAAACAAAAAATTTTAAACTCTCCCATAGAATATTAATGCTGTAGGGTAATTAGGCCTAAGTTAGATTAATAATTAAGGCCTCTCACCTTATCGACGCAGCACTCAACGATCTTCATAATGACGATCTAATAGGACGGGCTTGATATCGTATGTACGTCAGACTGTTACATTGATGATCTGATGTGGAGGGGATTAAGTCAGTGCTTTATATCGCCCATCGGGGTCTGATATAGTGGGCCAGAGAGGGGGAAGGGCCTTGATATTGCAGGGGGCTTGATATGGGGGCCTGATCTGGGCGGCTTGATATTGTCGCCATCGTTCCAAAGGCTGCTCCAATGGTATGTACTTTAAGTAGGGTTATTAAAGTGTATCATAAAGCGCATAAATTATATAAAAGAGGTATATCAGCATATATAGGTAGCTATAGCAAAGTACATACATGTATATCCATCTATGCCCATATATCTCTCTGTATACCCATGCATTTCCATGTATATCCATGTATTCCCATGTATGTCCATGTATACACATGTATACCCATGTTTGTCCATCTGTATCCATGTACAGCCATGTATACCCATGTATAACCATGTATAACCATGTATTTCCATGTATACCCATATATATTCATGTATACCCATGTATATCCATGTATACCCATGTAAGCCCATGTATACCCATTTATATCCATGTATACCCATGTATGCCCATGTATACCCATGTATATCCATGTATAACCATGTATGTCTATGTATACCCATATATATTCATGTATATCCATGTATATCCATGTATACCCATGTATGTTCATGTATACCCATATATATTCATGTATACCCATGCATACCCATATATTCATGAATACCCATGTAAATCCATGTATACCCATATATATTCATGTATACCCATGTATGCCCATGTATGTCCATGTGTGTATACCCATGTGTATCCATGTATGTCCATGTATACCGATGTATGTCCATTTATACCCATGTATATCCATGTATACCCATGTATGTCCATGTATACCCATGTGTATCCATGTATGTCCATGTATACCCATGTATATCCATGTATACCCATGTATGTCCATGTATACCCATATATATTCATGTATACCCATGTATGTCCATGTATACCCATATATATTCATGTATACCCATGTATATTCATGTATGCCCATTTATGTTCATGTATACCCATGCATATCCATGTATAACCATGTATCTCCATGTATACCCATGTATATCCATGTATTTCCATGTATACCCATATAAATTCATGTATACCCATGTATGCCCATGTATACCCATGTATATCTATGTATAACCATGTATGTCCATGTATACCCATATATATTCATGTATACCCATGTGTATCCATGTATACCCATGTATGTCCATGTATACCCATGTGTATCCATATATAACCATGTATGTCCATGTACACCCATGTATATCCATGTATAACCATGTATGTCCATGTATACCCATACATATTCATGTATACCCATGTATATCCATGCATACCCATATATATTCATGGATACCCATGTAAATCCACGTATACCCATATATATTCATGTATACCCATGTGTATTGTATACCCATGTATGTCCATGTATACCCATGTATATCCATGTATACCCATGTATATCCATGTATACCCATGTATGTCCATGTATACCCATGTGTATCCATGTATGTCCATGTATACCCATGTATATCCATGTATAACCATGTATGTCCATGTATACCCATATATATTCATGTATACCCATGTATATCCATGTATAACCATGTATTTCCATGTATACCCATATATATTCATGTATACCCATGTATAGCCATGTATACCCATGTATGTCCATGTATACCCATGTATATCCATGTATAACCATGTATGTCCATGTATACCCATGTACATCCATGTATACCCATGTATACCCATGTGTATCCATGTATAACCGAGTATGTCCATGTATACCCATATATATTCATGTATATCCATGTATACCCATGTATGTCCATGTACACCCATGTGTATCCATGTATAACCATGTATGTTCATGTATACCCATGTATGTGCATGTATACCCATGTACATCCATGTATAACCATGTGTATCCATTTATATCCCTGTTTATCCATGTATGCCCATGTATGTTCATGTATACCCATATATATCCATGTATAACCATGTATAGCCATGTATATCCATGTATACCCATGTATCTCTATGTGTACCCATGTAAATCTATGTATAACCTTGTATATCCATGTATACCCATGTATGTTCATGTATACCCATGTATAACCATGTATGTCCATGTATACCCATTTATGTCCATGTATACCCATGTCTGTCCATGTATACCTATATATATCCATGTATAATCATGTATAGCCATGTATATCCATGTATATCCATGTACAGCAATGTATTTCCATGTATATCCATGTTCAGCCATGTATATCCATGTATATCCATGTACAGCCATGTATATCCATGTATACCCATATATCTCTATGTATACCCATGTATATCCATGTATAACCGTGTATATCCATGTATACCCATGTATACTCATGTATACCCGTGTATATTCATGTATTATCATGTATATCCATGTACAGCCATTTATATCCATGTATATCCATGTACAGTCATGTATATCCATGTATATCCATGAACACCCGTGTATATCCATGTATATCTATGTAAGCCCATGTATTATCGTGTATATCCATGTACAGCCATATATATCCATGTATACCCGTGCATATCTACATACAGGCATGTATATCCATGTACAACCATGTATATCCATGTATGCCCATGCATATCCATGTATACCCGTGTATATTCATGTATTATCATGTATATCCATGTACAGCCATGTATATCCATGTATTTCGATGTAAAGGCATGTATCTCCATGTATACCTATGCATATCAATGCACAGCCATGTATATCCATGTATGCCTATGTGTATCCATGTATACGAATGTATACTCGTGTATGCCCATCTACAGCCATGTATGTCCATGTGTATCCATGTACAGCCATGTATATCCATGTACACCTGTGTATATCCATGAATATCCATATACAGACATGTATGTCCATGTATACCTATGTATACCCATGTATTACAATGGATATCCAAGTACAGCCATGTATATCCATGTATATTCATGTTCAGCCATGTATATCCATGTATATCCATGTACAGCCATGTATATATATATTTATTAAATTCTCAACCTGGGATAATGCAATTCTCGTGCTCTGATTGGTTCACTCAATCTCGGTTATCAGCTCATATACCTTAGTTTGACCTTATATGGTAAATGATTGCGCTTAGCGTTGCTAAACTAAAAACGTTTACGCCAGAAAGCGAAATTTCTTTCGGTATAAAGCAAAAGAAAAACGTTTTTGTGGAAAGTTTGGATCACTTTCGAAGCTTAGAGATACGCGAAAAGGTAAGAAATGTTTTTGTGATGAGCCTGCGTCTGTCTGACCACGAGGTATTACACAACATCGCATCTTCATCAACTTTTTTCGATTTCGCTAGGATTTTCTCGCTTTTTTCGCTCGTATTTCGTACTTCTAAACTTTTGGAGTTTAAGGAATTTAATAAAACAATTATTCCATTCGCGCTTGTTGGATGTGAGAGTGGTTATAGCCAACTTAGCGCTACGCGCCTCGTTGGCTATTTACCATCTCATATCCAACGCGCGCTCATGGAATAATTGTTAAGTATCCATGTACACCCGTGTATATCCATGAATATCCATATACAGCCATGTATGTCCATGTATACCTATGTATACCCATATATTATCGTGTATATCCATGTACAGCCATGTATATCCATGTATACCCATGCATTTCTATGTATACTCCTGTATAACCATGTATGCCCATGTACAGCCATGTATATCCAAGTATATCCATGTACAGCCATGTATTTCCATGTATACGAATGTATATCCATGTATGCCCATGTACAGCCATGTATATCCATGTATATCCATGTACAGCCATGTATATCCATGTATATCCATGTACACCCGTGTATATCCATGAATATCCATATACAGCCATGTATGTCCATGTATACCTATGGATACCCATATATTATCGTGTATATCCATGTACAGCCATGTATATCCATGTATACCCGTGTATATCCACATACAGGCATGTATATCCATGTACAACCATGTATATCCATATATGCCCATGGATATCCATGTATACCCGTGTATATTCATGTATTATCATGTATATCCATGTACAGCCATATATATCCATGTATTTCCATGTAAAGGCATGTATATCCATGTACAGCCATGTACACCCATATATGCCTATGTATATCCATGTATACCGATGTATACCCATGTATATCCTTTTCTGTCCATGTACAGCCACGTATATCCTTGTACAGCCATGTATATCTATGCATGCTTATGTATACCATGTATATTCATGTAAAGCCTTAAGCCAATTATACCCATGGATACCCATTTATATTCATACACACCCATGCAATTGTTAAAATTGCGTTCATAACTGCGAGGATCATAGTTTTCACTTGATTTCACATCCGCAGTTCACCATATTTCATATATCATTTCATAGTCAACAACTGTTTGCATAAGAATGATGTGGTAGCCTTTGAGATCCACGAAGTCGTCATGGTCGGTCGGTGGGGCAATTACAAGAATATGAGTACCATCCATCGTATCAGCACACATTGGAAATCCCCATCTGTCTTTGTAAATGCGCATGACTTCTTTAAAATATTCTCCTTTAGGTAACGTGATAAACCGCGACTTCAGTTTGTTGACAATTGCAGCACACACTTTAACACAAGTGCAAACAAAAGGTGGAGATACACCAAACAAATTTGCAATCGTGCGCTATTCTGCTGATGATGCTAAGTACGACAGCAGAATTAGCAATCGCAGCTTTGGAGACACGGCTCGATCAACGCATTCTCGTATCTTATTTTTGTTTGTTTCCAGATTTATTCCTTGTGCTTTGCTGCATTGAGAGAAGATTCTACTCTTGCTCATTCTCGAGCTTTTGCTGGTATATTTTGTTGTTTTTCAGACGGCGTGATAAATACATCTTATTCGATGGTTTAACATATAATACGCGCGGATATTTTGAGAGTTGCAAAGCATTTTGCGAGCAGTGAGCAAAATGTCCGCAAGTATTAGCCCATCCTCCTTTTTTTTTTTTCGTTTAGCGTCAAATGCGTTTCCTGGGCAGTCTCGGAATCGGAGTCCCGCTACTCCAGCATCATAGCTGTGGAGCCCGGAAAACAAACAAAACGTGAACCCAAAATGAATATGGCTGAAAAGTTGGTGGATGTTGTTTCAAACTTAAGACAGCGTGGGAAAAAGGATCAACCCCTGAAACTCCTATGCAACATTAAAATGGTTTTAAAACACCGTTATCCTTTTTTTTTTTTTTTTGAAAATTCCAAAAATTGGGGTCGGTCGGACAATGCTCAACGGAGAGAATGGCCTTATATGTTAGACCATCGAATAAGAGATTTATTATCCCACTGCAAAAAAGGTGTTATTTTACGGGCGTAGTTCCTTCGGTAATGGCCATATTTTCTGTTGAATGAATGATGTCAATAAAACTATTTTAAGTAGTGGCAAAACTTAGAAATCCGTCTCTGCGTGTGTGGGTGGAGGTGAACATAATAGATTTCTTGTTGAAATTTTTTTTTGGGCTCGCGATCTGGCTTCAACTCTTGAATCTTGAATCTTGTTGAGGAGGAGGGGGGTGGGGGTAAGCAAGGGCTTAAATGCCCACGATCTATGGTCAAAGCTGATGCCCAGTGTCGATAACCGTTTTGGTTTAAAAGCAATTATAATAAGCACCCGAAAACTTAGGTTTTTGTTATGGGGAATAAGTAAGGAACCCACACTGTCGCTTTCCTCGATTCTTTTACAATTTCTCCGATGGCGTACACCATAAGTTCATGTCTCTGACTGACTAAACTACAACCCATTGTTCTCTTATCTTATAGACATACATTGATCAAACGTAAACTGATTGGCTATTGGCTATAAAGATCTTCGGGACAAAAGATAAACAAACTTAATAATTGAAGCAGACAGATAGATACGCTCGATTTCCGGGCAGATATATCATTATCATTACATAAACATTACCTTAATCAATACCAATTATCCTGTTTCCGACATTATAAATGCTTTCGACATGCTTAATAAGACGTTATTAGTTGTTGTCCTTGGACAAATGTTGGTAAAGTTTGAAGCTCCCTATAAAGTTTACAGGAGAAAATACAGTCATTCTCAAACTTTTATTTACTTGTTAACTTTGTGCTTGTGTTTATTGCTTATTTTGGAAAAATACTCACGCGTCACATTTCGCCGAAGAAATATTTATATACATTAAAAAAAAAGGGGTCGTAATATTGAGCCTTGTGGTACGCCACACGAAATATCTAGGAGCTTAGAAGATGTTCCATTCACACTAAACTGTTGCTTGCGATTTGACAAATACGAATGGAAAATGGCAACTGCTGAGTGATCAAAGCCAAAGTATTCTAATTTCTTTATCAAGATCTCATGGTTAAGTATATCAGATATAGATAGATAGATAGATAGATAGATAGATAGATAGATAGATAGATAGATAGGATAGGAAAACGTTAGTTAAACACGGTAATTTCACCAAATTTACATACGTATTTTACATAGAAAATCTGTTCTACCTAAAAGCCGTGTATAATATACAAAGATACCTAAGTTTAAAAATCAATGACCTTAACATACTTTTTACAAAAATTTCTTAATTTAATCAGTTTTTGCCGATGCAAACGTGAAAGATTTTATTTGCTGTCTTAAACCATTTATAGAAGGCAATTGATTTAGCTGGTCTAGCAGCGCATTCCAAATGGTCGCCCCTGTAGAAAGGAAATTATGGTTATATGCAGGGTAATACACGGCTATACATAGATGTACTTGGGTGTACATGCATATATATGATATATGTGATAATAAGAGGCTATACATAGATATATATGGTTATAAATTGATATACAAGGACAGCATGAAAATACATGGTTTTAAATGGAAATATATGGACATATATGATACTACACAGCTATACATGGATAAACATGGTTGTACATGGTTATACATGAATACATATCCATGTAATACATGGCTATACATGGATACACACTGTTGCACACGGCTATACACGGCTGTACATGGATATACATGGGTAAACATGGATATCCATGGGTATACATGGATATACAAGGGTATGCATAGATAAACATGGGTATACATGGAGATACATGGCTGTACATGGGTATACATGGATGTAAATGGCAAAACATGGATATACAAGGGTATACATCGATATACATGGAAATACATGGTTATACATGGATATACATGGGTGTACATGGAAATACGTGGCTGAACAAGGATATAGATGGGTATACATGGATATACATGGGTATACAAGGATATACATGGATATACATGATACTACATGGGTATACATGGGTATACATGTATATACATGGGTATACATGGGCATACATTGCGGTACATGGATATACATGGAAATACATGACTGTACAATACATGGATATACATGGGTATAAATGAATATACATGGGTACACATGGGTATACATCGACATACATGGGTATACATTGATATAGATGGGTATACATGGAACTGCATCGCTTTACAGGGATATACATGGCTATACATGGAAAAACATGGCAATAGATGGCTGTCCATGGATATACATGGGTATACTTGGGTATACATGAGTATACATGGGGATACATGGATATACACGGTTATACATGGATATACATGGGTATACATAGAGATATATGGCTATACATGGATATACATGGATATACATGGCTGCACATGGATAAAAATGGAAATACATTGCTGTACATGGATATACATGACTATACATAGTTATACATGGATATACATGGGTTTACATGGACAGACATGGGTATATATGGACATACATGGGTATACATGGACATACATGGGTATACATGGATATACATGGGTATACATGGACATACATGGGTATACATAGATATACCACGTTATACATGGATTTACACGGGTATACACAGAGATACATGGCTGTACATGGATATACATGGCTATACATGGCTATACATGAATATACATGGATATGCATGGTTGTACATGGACATACATGGGTATACATGGATATACAAGGTTATACATGGATTTACATGGGTATACATAGAGATACATGGGTATACAAGGATATACATGCCTGTACATGGATATACATGGATATACATGGCTGAACATATGTATACATGGTTATACATGGGTATACATGGGTATACATGGACATACATGGGTATACATGGATATACAAGGTTATACATAGATTTACATGGGTACACATAGAGATACATGGGTATACATGGATATACATAGCTATACATGGTTATACATGGATATATATGGGTATACATGAACATACATGGGCATACATGGATATACATGGATATACATGGCTATACATGGTTATACATGGATACACATGGGTATACATGGACGTATGATGGGTATACATGGACATACATGGTTTTACATGGATACACATGGATATACATGGACGTACATGGGTATACATAAACATATATGGGTATACATGGACATACATGGTTATACATGGGTATACATGGGTATAAATGGACATACATGGTTATACATGGATATACATGGGTATACATGGGCATACATGGGTATACATGGGCATACATGAATATATAAGGGTATACATGAAAATACATGCTTATACATGGATATACATGGGTATACATGGACATACATGGACATACATGGTTATACATGGATATACATGGATATACATGGACATACATGGGCATACATGGATATGCGTGCATATACAGGGCTATACATGGTTAGACATGGATGTAGATGGGTATACATGAACATACATGGTTATACATGGATACACATGGTTATACATGGATACACATGGTTATACATGGATACACATGGTTATACATGGACGCACATGGGTATACATGAACATATATGGGTATACATGGACATACATGGTTATACATGGATATACATGGACATACATGGTTATACATGGATATACATGAGTATACATGGACATACATGGTTATACATAGATATACATGGACATACATGGGTGTACATGGGCATACATGGGCATACATGGTTATATATGGATATACATGGACATACATGGTTATACATGGATATACATGAGTATACATGGACATACATGGTTATACATAGATATACATGGACATACATGGGCATACATGGATACACATGCATATACATGGCTATACATGGTTGTACATGGATGTAGATGGGTATACATGGACATACATGGGTATACATGGACATACATGGATACACATGGATACACATGGGTATACATGGACGTATATGGCTATACATGAACATATATGGGTATACATGGACATACATGGTTATACATGGATATACATGAATATACATGGACATACATGGTTATACATGGATATACATGGTTAGACATGGATATACATGGATATACATGGGTATACATGGGCATACATGGGTATACATGAATATATATGGGTATACATGGAAATACATGGTTATACATGGATATACATGGGTATACATGGACAAACATGGTTATACATGGATATACATGGGTATACATGGACATACATGGGCTTACATGGATATACATGGGTATACATGAATATATATGGGTATACATGGATTTACATGGGTATACATGAATATATATGGGTATACATGGATATACATGGGTATACATGGATATACATGGGTATACATGAATATATATGGGTATACATGGATATACATGAATATATATGGGTATACATGAACATACATGGGCATACATGGATATACATGGGTATACATGGACATACATGGTTATACATGGGTATACATGAATATACATGGACATACATGGGTATACATGGATACACATGCATATACATGGCTATACATGGTTGTACATGGATGTAGATGGGTATACATGGCCATACATGGGTATACATGGACATACATGGCTATACATGGATATACATGAATATACATGGACATACATGGTTATACATGGACATACATGGTTATACATGGATTTACATGGGTATACATGGACATACATGGTTATACATTGATATACATGGGTATACATGGGCATACATGGGTATACATGGGCATACATGGGTATACATGAATATATATGGGTATACATGGAAATACATGGCTATACATGGATATACATGAGTATACATGGACATACATGGTTATACATGGACATACATGGGCTTACATGGATACACATGCATATACATGGCTATACATGGTTGTACATGGATGTAGATGGGTATACATGGCCATACATGGGTATACATGGACATACATGGATACACATGGATACACATGGGTATACATGGACGTACATGGGTATACATGGATATACATGTATATACATGGACATACATGGTTATACATGAACATATATGGGTATACATGGACATACATGGCTATACATGGATATACATGAATATACATGGACATACATGGTTATACATGGATATACATGGTTAGACATGGATATACATGGGTATACATGGGCATACATGGGTATACATGAATATATATGGGTATACATGGACATACATGGTTATACATAGATATACATGGGTATACATGGACATACATGGTTATACATGGATTTACATGGGTATACATGAATATATATGGGTATGCATGGATATACATGGGTATACATGAATATATATGGGTATACATGGACGTACATGGATATACATGGATATACATGGGTATACATGAATATATATGGGTATACATGGATATACATGGGTATACATGAATATATATGGGTATACATGGATATACATGGATATACATGGGTATACATGAATATATATGGGTATACATGAACATACATGGGCATACATGGATATACATGGGTATACATGAATATATATGGGTATACATGGATATACATAGGTATACATGGACATACATGGGTATACATGGATATACATGGGTATACATGAATATATATGGGTATACATGGGCATACATGGATATACATGGGTATACATGAATTTATATGGGTATACATGGGCATACATGGATATACATAGGTATACATGGACATACATGGGTATACATGGGTATGTATGAATATATATGGGTATACATGGAAATTCACTGGTATATATCTTTATATATAACAATTTAGGACCTTTAATACATCCATGATATAATTACATACTATTATGATACACTTTAATAACACTACTTAAAGTACCAACCGCTCCAATTCATCCCGCGGGCTCATGTTACTTTTCAACATGGCGAGCGTCACGGACTCCAATAGCGGTGTGCGCGAATACTCGACTGATGTATCTTTGTACGAGAAAGGAAGGCCCGCTTACACTAAAGAATCCGTAGAATTTCTGCTTAGTCGTGTAGGTGTATTACCCTTTCTAGGTAAAGAGCCAACAAAACTTCTCGAAATCGCTGCCGGAACTGGGAGATTTACTCGTGCAATGGTTGAAGTGTTGACATTGAGAAAAGCCAATGTGGAAATAATCGCTAGCGATCGTCTACTCCCAATGTGTGAGGTGCTACGACGCTTTCTTCCTGAAACTGAAATACGCCAATTTCCAGCAGATAACATCGGTAAGACAAAGAGTCAAATTCTGTTAATTTGCATTGATCCAAAACAGGAAGGGGGCCATGTACGATTGGGGGGATGATCCTAAGGTACTGGAAAGTAACCGTAGGAACCTTTTATGAAAATGTTGGATGCGTTTTGAACATTTTTGTGTAACATTGTTAAAGATGGCTAACACGCTTTCGTGATTTGTATTAAATTGATGGTCAAATGCGGCAGGTTAGTTTTCAGGTTGCAGGTTGCAGGTTGCAGGTTGAAATTTACTGTGGACTGTTACATGATAGCTAACCCTTAGGCCTAATTAGGCCTACAAAACGTTTCTTTAGGGCCTGCTTAGGCCTAAAACGTTTCTTTAGCCTAATTAGGCCTAAGGTTAGCTATTCATGTAACAGGTCACAGTAAATTTCAACCTGCAACCTGCAACCTGCACCTGCAAAACTAACCTGCCGGGTCAAATGTGGATTACGACGAAACGCTGACCAAGTGACCCCTCCCAAGCTGCCACTTATCACGGAATGCAATGTAAGGCCCGGTCCAGACGTATCCGGATATTTTTGAATCCGTAACTTTTTCTTTGTGGATACACCGGCAAGATTTCCGCACAGGTCCCTACTTCATTATGCATATGGTCCTTTGTTTCAAGAAAACAATAGCGATAACAATAGACGCCCTTTGGGAGTGTAGCGCTTTGTTTGGTCTTCTTAGAGGTTTTTTCTCTAAGTCTATATGGACTTAAATAAAATCGGTAAAATTTTTGACTGAAATACGGAAAATCGAACATTTTTAATTTGAATACACTACGTGTGGATGGAAATATCTTTGAATGTGGAAAGAAAAAGTGGCGGATTCAAAAATGTCCAGATACGTGTGGACAGGGCCTAAAATAGCCTAATGTGGTTACAAAAATAAATTCACTTGGATTACATGTAGTGGCAGAACATGGACAACTACTCGTATGAAATATATTACTAAGATTAAGACAGATGGAATGAAACTTCAGGAAATGATAAAAATTATATCTATCCAAAAAGCCACTCAACCCATGATAGGTATTAAGTTTTTATATTTGTGAACATAGATTGCTGTCTTGAAAAGACATTACGTTAGAAGTTGGAATTATGTGTAGGCTTTCATCCTCCTCCTCCATTCCCCTCTTTCTCATCCCAGTACAAATTTATTAAAATACTGTTTAGTGCATACAAGCATGCATCACACTATTTGTAGGCACACGGATGAAACTATGAAATTTATACATTTAGAACAGTCTTAAGTGGTAGAAAGTGCTTGCAAAGATCCTTGGGGAATTTTTAATGATTCTGTGTAATGATCTTGGAAAAGATTCGAGTGAATATGTGTACCAAACTTTCGAGGATTTTGGCAAGAACTGCATAGCATCCTTCAAATGCATGATCAGGCAAAATCCTTGAAAATTTCAAGGGCTTTTACGAGAAAATTTGTTGTCCTAGATCTTGGCAAGAATGTTGATAATCCTCTTATATTATTATTTTGCTAGTCATGAGGCAGCTCTTGTTTGGTACAATGTGACTGGGTTACTATCCAAACTGAAAGCAAAGGACTAAACAACAGAAGCATTGGCTTCAGCTTAAAAACCAAATTATATTTATTAGCAAGCTCACTAGAGTTGCTTTAATATTGATTTTTGAGGACGCTTTTTAAGATTTTAATCTTAAAAGATTTCTTTGCAATCTTTGAATTTGTGAAGAAAGTTGAAGGAACTTAAAGGGACACTGTCACACTTATAGTTTTAGTAACACACTGATCAGCTCATGGTACATTTACTTGCTTTTCGGGATGAATGGCAAAGAGCAAGTTGTGTGCAAGCTTGAAACATTGGGTGAACATTTTCAAGTTTTTGTGTGGTAACTCATATGAAGTCAATAAAAGACTTTGGCAGACCCTTTTGATTTGGACTACTTGAATCATGTACAGCTGTAGGACATGATGTAGAAGAGATTTGAAAGCCATAAAGGAGGCCCTGACAAGGGCCTGTGCCGCTTGTGTGATCGGCTCATTCTCGGCCTTGACATCACTGTCGGAATTTTGCTGGGAAAGGATGTCTT
>NC_090890.1:10612580-10645080 GCF_036669925.1 Montipora capricornis
GGCGCGCTAACAAGGAGCGAACATAGTCAACTGCACTTGGCTCAAAGCTAATTTTATTCCCTATTTTCAAACCATAGAACGGTGAAGGATGTATGTAAAAATGGATATTTGAGGAATGTTTACTGCGGTCAAAGATACACAAGATTTCGACTTTGTCGTCACCTTCTTGAGCAAAATGGAGATGCTTTGTTACAATGGTTTAGAGACTGCACCTAGCAGTTTTAGGGAAATTCATATGCGGTCGACGTGTTTAGAACACATTTTACGACAGTTTACCCTATTAACAGTACGAGTATGGAAAAATATGAGGAAATAGCATGAATTTTCACAGTGACTAGATATCAGCGCTGGAGATACAGTTAAGAGAAATGTATTAAAACGCCATAAGTGTATCATCAAACAGTCACGTCGTTCTGGATGCATTAGTTGTAACTGAATAGAAGTTAGCTTCGAGGGCTACGTGACGAGGCTCTAGCGTTCTCGAGGTGGCAGTGAAAGAGGCCAAAATGAAAACAAAACAAACAGAACTGGGCCAAGGTTCATGGTCAGTTCAATGTCCAAGCTTCACTTCCAGCTCGATTTATTTTAGGCTTAAAAAGGGGTGAACGTTTTCTCATCTACTAAGCGCCAAAAACCCTCCAGCAGTGGTCTCTTCAGTTAACAGAACAAGACAATCGTCGTCACTTGATCTTCCTCTGGACCAAACTAAGCTTTCAAATTCCACATCAAAACCTCTGTATTGCTCGTTGAACATAAGAGGTCCCCTGACGGAGAAAACCTAACTTTGCCAACGCCACCACAGTGTCCCAGGAAATCTTGAAAACTGCCTTCACTGTAATCCATAAGTTTGACTATTCGGTCTGAAAACACAGGAAAAGAGAACAGTCAATGATACGATGACCAGTTTAGCAGAGCGTGAGTTTAAAGGGCGCTTGTGGGAAACAGAAATCATATGTGCGCCGTAGAATATCACGTTTTCCTTGCTCGTTAATCGCGACAGCTTGGTGTCCTGGCTCTTTGAGTGTAGGTCATAACATGAACGTCAACGAAAACGTCAGTAAGTATTTCGCGACTATTTCATAGAGCGAGTTTCAATCGAGTGTCGTACAACCAAAACCAAAGTAATTACTTCGGCCAATCAAAAAGGGCGGAAACAATCCAGTAAACCAATCAAAACTCGAAGTAATTACCCGTAGCCGACACACCGCGCGGGAAGCTGTGCCCGCGCGAGCCACGATTTCTTCTGGTTTCACTTCTGATTGGTTGAAAAAATGGCGCGAGAACTTTGAACCCATCACTGAGTGAAGTAATGCAAAACCAAGGCAATTCGCTTATTACTTTCGACACAATTGAAAACATGTATACCTTGTTCAAGGAGGCAGAAAATCATCTGGATTGGCGCAAATGGTCATAAAGTAGGTGAGATTTAACGCATTACTGGTGTAGGTTTACGTTCTCGTGAAACTTTAAATACGGAGTGTAAATGAGCGTTGTCCTAAGTAGCGTGTATACATGTTATATATGTAAAGGACAGAAACCAAGTGAGGCCTAATGCTACTGTGCATGTAATGGATAAGAACCTTCGCTGATCTACAGCATCAGGAACTTCTTTATGCATAACCCAATGATAGAGGGTGCAGAAGTGTTGAAACTGCCTGGCTTTAAATTAATATCCAAGTGTTCAAAAATTAAATGAAAATTTAATAAAACCATTATTCTGTTCGTGCTCGTTGGATATGAGACTGGTTATAGCCAAATAGGTGCTACGCGCCTCGTTGCCTATCTACCATCTCATATCCGACAAGCGCGAATAAAATAATTGTTAAACAATCCAGTCGACATTTGACGATCCAGGACACCAGGAAAGCCCGAGTTTGCGCACATCATGCGTCTAGTGTTAACTTAAAAAAAAGGTTCGTACAATTCGCCCTTGTCACACGGAGGCCATATTGTCCAGGGAGACCAAAAAAGCTTTGTTTTACCACGCCAAACCTCGCAGTGAAAACCATGGGGGTGAGGCTTGGCGTGGTAAAACAAAGCTTTTTTGGTCTCCGTGGACAATATGGCCGCCGTGTTACAAGGGCGAATGGACCAGTTCTGACCACGTGATGTTCCCAAGGGAATTTTCCTTTTGTTTTTTCATAAGTTATGCATACATATGCACGTGCATAAGACGACATTTGAAAGAAATTGTTCCCTAGAGTAACATCACGTGGTCTGAAATGGGAAAACAAATCGTGCAAGCTAAAGTGGTCCATCCAGTTATACGATATTTCACCGATATTTTACAACTTGAACAAGATGCAAATGCCCTAATCTGAAGTGACATTTTCGCTTCTGCAACCTTCGTCGTCAGTTTCGAGTGGCAAAATTTTTTCAAAAAATCCTGCTTCACGTGCAGCATTATTTTTTCCCCTCATTTTGGAAAAAAATGACATCATTGTATTGTTGTTGTTGCCTTAGATGTTGCTTAAAATGATAACTGTAACAAAATAATCATTGACGGTGGAGAAATGACTTTTTTCGATGGTAACTCGAGGATAGTCGGAAAAAAAACCGAGTGCTTCCGAACAGGAGTCGAACCTACGACCTTCCGATTACTAGTTCGGATGCTCTACCGCCGAGCTATAAGAGACTCGTATTTAGATCGAAGGACGAGGACGACTTCGAGTACGAGTTTTTGGTACTGAACATGCGCATAAGGTTTATTTCGAAGTGCGCAAGCTCAGAACGGAAAACTCGTATTCGTCCTCCGATCTAAAGGTCCCTATTAACGGCGTGAAAAATGACCGACTCTTGCTGGGTCGAATTGTTGGAAACTGGAGCAGCTATGGAAAGAAATCATGAGCCAGAGTTGACAACCCCCGGATGTTTCAAGGAGTTTTCCCATCAAATGTTGCGCTTTTTGGCCGTTTACGTCACATAATGATATACATAATTAAACAAGAAAGAGATAAAGAGGGCATGATTCTAAAAAATAACCAGGTATTAGAAAACCATCACTCAAAGTGAAGTGCAAGGTGTTCGCTCCCGGGGATGAGTTTCTGCCCATGGCCACCCCTCGACAGAGTTAATCATTCGAAACCACCGAACCGTGTCAGGCGTATGTATCATTAAAACGAACGCGTTTTAAGAAAGGGAAGACAAGTTTCAAAATCAAAATATTTGGACAGGATTCATAAAGAAAATGCAATGACTTTTCCAACTTTTGAAGGACCAATTTTATAATATCACCTTGAAGACACAGTTCGATGAGGGAGAACCCATCAAAACACGAACAAGAAAAGTAGTAACCTTCCATATAACGTGCTAAATAGCATCTAAAGTACGTGGGCAACTGCTAGGCAATGTGACACTGGCTAAAATGTCGCTTGGAGAGTAGATCAAATTTCAGAACAAACGGGTCGTCATTTCACAAATCTCTTTTCGCGCCTTTTGAGAACCCCAACGAGTTTATTTTTACCTTCTGTAGCAATAGCAATCAGATGTCCTTTGGGTGACACATCCATGGATTGTGCCCACTGCGTCAGTGCAGCTGTGCGCACAACCTGTAACATAAAACAACCACCGTTAAATGAAGGATTTGATAAAACGAAATTTTTTAACATGTACTTGAAATACGCTTGTTTCTTACTCTTAAGCGGTTTCCAGTCGACAGTTGAAAGTAATTCTCGAATTGCTTTCGTTTTGGGCTATCACGCTATGTGATTGACTTCATAGTTTCGCGCCACATTCAAATTTGCTTGCAAGCGTTTTCCCGCTCTTTTTGCCGCCTGCATGTGCTTCTTTGCGTTGATTGGCACATTTGATGGTCCGTTTAAACAGCACTCACTCTTAAAATTATAACCAATCTGCCCTTTCGGAAACCTTTCCTTTCATAAGTCCACCGCTCATGAACAGGATCTTATAGTAGCAGGACGTTTTCACCAGCCGTGTTTCGATCGAGTTTTGCTACGTATCTCATTAGTTTATTTTGCTTGTGTTTTGTTCCTAGTTAATTCTGGGTAGTTCCAGTCCTTTGTGGAGTTAACGACAAGTTTGGAAGTTTAATTGAAATTCCGATGTTGTTCGTTTGCCTCAGCAAACAACTGGAACTATCCCGGAATGAACATATACAAAAAAAAAGAAATAAACATTACTCAAATAGGCCATTTTATAACGGAAATCTTTTACGACGTCAATGTTTACACTGTTAAGTTAACCAGAACATTTGCTTCCAAAAATTCCTCTGACTGCCCAATTGGACTCGGTGGTCTAATGGCAGTCGTTGGAATTGTTTCGTCCAATTGTTTTCAAATTGGACAAGAATGGATTCTTATTGGTTATACAAATCGCAGTCGTACTTGTACCTCAGGCCGTAGTAATGTTATTTTAAAGCCGGATAACTGTATCCAGTAGATAGGTGACATTACATGCTGCCAAGACTTTCGTCCATGCCTTATAATTACATATTCTTAGAGTGTGCATATTCAAGGTTACAAGAGCAAATTCACTACTTGCACAAATCCCATAATACACCTCTTTTACCCCCCAAAAATCTGCATAGGCATTGTTTTCGACATCTCTGTAGAATACGGCCCGCAAAATTGACCAATCACAGCGCGCGTACTAAGTGAGAGCTATAATAAATTAATGGCATACTGTGACATTCAGATTAACATGAAAGGCGCGAAAATGAGCAACAAAAATGCACAGGTGAAATTACGGTGACGTTTTTCGCTTGTATACCTTTTTATGTGAAAGACTGTAGAACTGAATCACCTTCTGCATGCCGTACCCAGTGTATACAACAATATCAGGGTCAATCGGGGAGAACTGAGCAATGCTGGGAGGAAGGTTACTATATTGGGCCTGCAAAAATGAAAGAAAAAAAACACAACAACAACAACGAGAAGAGTCTTGAACCTAAGTTTTTCCGCCAGCGCGAGTTTGAAAACTGTAAACAACTTCGCTCTGGCACGCTTGTTTTGTTCCAAAATCGTCTTGACCTTCGATATGGTGTTCCTTCTCCTTGCACTACGAATGGGAAGATCTTGAAAGAGCCAATGCCCTGACAACACATCTTCTTCTTCCATTAAAAACCAAGGTAAGGTTGAATAAGCAAGGTTTAGCTCCAAACAAGCTACCAAATATTTGCTAGTACCATCGGGTAAAGCATGTTTTCATCCGCCATATTTGATTTCGAAAGGACTCAAGCCTGAGTACAGGATGACGTCATCGTTTTCATTTCGATACGTTTTCGACTGTCCACACACAAATGCTGATTTGAAATGGCAACGACCGTTTACGAAAAGAAAATGCGCGTTGCCGCCACCTTGAATAACTGTTAGGAGTTACAGCTTCCCGAACGCAGAACAACATGGCAACGGTATCGCGCATCAGCTACTTACATTACTTTCCTCCGGAATGGAGATTCCCTTAAAATTCATTGCCAGTTTAGTTGATAGGCTACAATGTAAATTGGCCACCGTACGAAATCGCTCTGACGAAGGGCTAACGCTCGAGACGTCTGCTTTTAGAATCTCTGTACGGTGGCCAAAACCAAATTTTTGTATACTACTTCCCCACCGACGCAGCACCACAGTTTCTTTAGAAACTACCCCCCATCATTCATTAGTTGATAGGCTGCATGCTTACGTACAGGATCCCCTCTCCTAATAGCTTTGCCGTCAGGACCAATCGGTGGCGCAGGGAAGGTCAGCCAATCGACCAATTCACAGAAGTCTTTGGACCAATCAGCACTCCAGATGCTAACACGGCGATCAGCACTCGCAGCTAGCCACAACAGTGGGGAGGGTAAAGAATACTTTTGATCCTGATAAGACAACGGTAGGTGATTGACATTTGTTAACCGAGAAAAGCTCTTATTCAACCATTAATAATAGAGGAAAAAACAAAGGGAACGTTTCATATGACTGTGCCGTCATCAGATACAGATAATCATTAATTTATAAAAAAAATTCGCTCATTACACTTGAAACAGTGATTACGTATTGGCCCCTCAAGGTAACTTTGAGCGTCCTGTAGTCCGGCTTTCTTTCAGACTTATTTCTCTTTTTTCCTCATTTTATTCACCTGTAAATTGGTGGGTACAAAGCAAATAAACTTGTGCGACGTCTGCAGTAGCCACGAGTCATCATTTAGACTGTACATCTGTTCATTTAAAGTAAAGGTTGTATTCTTAAGGAAATGCGTGGCACCAAGCATGTTATTGATTTAGAAAGTTGTTAATTTTTAGCCGAAAGCTGCGACAAGCGAAACAGATATGGATGATGCCACTCACCTTGACAAAGGAGACGTGAATGCACGTGATTGGAGCGCCTCTGTGGTCATTCAATAACCTGACTGTAAGTCCTGTAGAGGGACTGCTAATTGCCAGCAAACCATCTTCGGATCCACTAATTATTACTCTTCCTGTAAAGAAGGCAACATACTTTGTTCCGTCCTCGTCAATCTTAATAGAAAATCGATTCACTTCACTTAAAGAAAGGCCTTCAGGAAGCACTGGGAAAAGGTCACAAAGTGTCAGTGATATTTTCAGATAATGTAAGGCGATGAAAATCAAAACCCAAAATAGGAAAATAATCAAACTTATGTCTCCAAAATTACGAGATTTCGGCGCTTCATTTGGTTTAAATGTTTGTATCACATAGTATCATGAAATAGGAACCAAACAGGCTTGATAACAAACCGGCCAGATCTAGAACCAGGAAAATTATAATTCTCTGCCGGAGAAACATAATGAGAGAAACTTTCAAAGCTACTCAAAGCCTTTCTCATGAAAATTTCTTTCCAGTGACAGAAACCAAATGCAAAACCCCTTGTGGCCTGGCAGCGTTTCCCTGGTGACCCTGTAGCTTCCACACGCGGTATGTGATTGGAGAACGAAACAACAGATGATACAACAGAAACAATGCATCTATCCCTGATAACAAAAGAAGCGGCAGGTCATGGGACCAATCAAAAAAGGGTAGAAATTGGTTTACAAAAATTGTTATTGTTATTCAAATGTACCAAACAACGGGAACAAAAGACTCTTCGTTCCGACAGCCAAAAACGATGCTCTGGTTGGCAGGCACATTAAATGACAATACGTTACGTCAACGATATCTTCGCCATAGCAGTCTGGAATAGGTACAGGATTACTGTTTCCCCACGGTTACTGCCGGCTGCATGAATTTCCTTTGTGTTACGACTAGCTCAATTTATAGCCATTGACTGATGTGATCGGATAAAGCGATCGCCTTGGTTCTTTGATTAAATAACAACACTCAATTGACAGAAAACTCCGACTGGTTTGATGCTACTCTGGTTCCTTCTGAATGTAGCTTTGCATCACCCCTGATGAAGACACTAGAGAATGTTAGCATCCTCAACGAGTGCGACTTCGAGCACGAGTTCCGAAAATTTGATTACTGCGCATCTGTACTGCGCAGCCCTGCGTACTCAACTCGTCCGGGCAAATTGGTCTGCTACGACTGTACATCTAAGAGTTGTTTAAAGCTGTAATTATAATATAATACTCGCACTCGTAGTACTAAACAGGAGTGTCCTAATGTAGGGCCTTCGAATTGTAACTGTTTTTAGCAACATTCAAATTTCTTCAAACCAGAATAGCATCAAACTATGTCCGATTGTCAACCTGGCCTGGGTTGCTCGAAGCATGGTTAGTGCTAACCAGCGTTAAATACCTGGAAACCTATAGGCTGAGCTGCTGGAATTGCGCAGTGGTGAGAGCATTCGCCTCCCACCAATGTGGCCCGGGTTCGATTCCCGGTCCCGGCGTCATACGTGGGTTGAGTTTGTTGGTTCTCTACTCTGCACCGAGAGGTTTTTCTCCGGGTACTCCGGTTTTCCCCTCTCCTCAAAAACCAACATTTGACTTTCAGTGTCCCCAATTGGTTCTCCAGCGCTAGAACGACTAGACACTTAAAGTTCCTTCCCTTGCCTTCCCTTTCGTAACTAACAGTTAGCGCTAACCAGGCTTCGAGCAACCGGCCCCAGGTTGCACTGTGAATCTTAACTAATAAAAGAAAGCTATTTCCATAAGCTCATAAGTTTATGTTGTTACCATCAGCTGAGAACGATATAGCCGTGATAGAAGCGCTATGGGGCTGCATCTTCATGATCATCTCGACTTTGCCAAGATCAAATATTCTAATGGTTCCGTCACTGTAGCCAGCCACACAGTGGGATGGTTGAATCACAGTTTCGGTGGGTGTAGGGTGTGGGTGGACAGTGGCCACTGTCTGTCCCTCATTTGTAATTGACTTTGTAGGAGTAGCTTCCGGCACAGGGCAAAAAGACACACAGTTGCAGGTCTAGAAAAATAAATCAAATAAAAGACGAAGCTCGATACTCTTGCTATCTGGATTTCGGACTTTTGTACTCGGATCCCAACTTTCAATGAATTTTAATTAATATGGAAATCAAGGGTGACTTGTTGTCATTTAAGAGATGGCAAATTCAACTAAACAATCGTGGTCACTACGAACGATCAAGTATTTGAGTCCATGAGACGTAAATTCAAACACAGGCAGTCAATCATTTCAAGATTCAATGA
Organism: Montipora capricornis; assembly: GCF_036669925.1. NCBI lineage: Eukaryota > Metazoa > Cnidaria > Anthozoa > Scleractinia > Acroporidae > Montipora > Montipora capricornis. The sequence continues at coordinate 10,621,144 of NC_090890.1, forward strand.
ATTGTATATGGGATTAGCAAGAGGCAAAGCTCGAGTATTCGAGGAAATTGGAGACGAGCGATGGACTATGGTAAAGGAATTCACCTTTGTATGAATGTTATGGAAGTAAATGTTTTCACAAATAAAGAGTTAGGTATCAATAAACTGTGTTATTTAATGATTAGACTTCACGTCTTAAGCCGTTTGGTTCAAACGAAGTTTACACAATGCAAATGCAAGGAATTTAAGATACGCAATAGTGGTAGTCAAGGTCTTTCTCTTTTTCCAAGATGAAACACCAGGACGAGTTTCAGCTTCGACATTGGTGGCATGGAACAAGAATTGTTATCTCGCAGGTTAACCAGTTCACATATTTTTGGAGAGCAAATGCAAAGAACTACATTGTCTTACGCTACGCTAGTTCATCAATGCGATTGCTGACATGTTCTTTGCTTTCAACGTCGACCTTGGTAGAAATGAACCAATCCTTTTACTTGGCTGGTTACCCAGTTCAATTGAATGGAAAGCAAATTCAAAGACATTAATTGTCTCATGCTGAATGTGTTCATCCAGTACCTCCTTCTCCGTATACTGTGTGAACAGGACTTAAAATATTTTTCTTTGATTTTTGATTTGGACAAAGTATCCTATCACTACCTGTCCTAGAACTTGAAACTGTAAATGCTCTAAGTTGTCTCCACTCCAAAGATGCAAAATGCCATCAGCACTACAAGTTGCAAAATACTGATCATCAGGACCACTGAAAGTCAGGTCATTAATCTGCGTACAGGAAAGAAAACAAGTTAGTTGAATACACTGAGGAACTTTTCCGGCAAACAATTCTTGGTTTTTATATGAAGTCACGACCGCCATGTTGGTGCCCCCAAACAAAAGAAACGGCGGCCATGTTGGTGTCCCAACCCAATCCTCCGGGAATTGAATTCTATTATCATCCAAACGTTTTCTTTGTTTTCATTAAAAAACATGTCTGTTGATCACGTGAGTGAAAAACAAGAATTGATTGGCTATAATAAGCGAAGATAAGCTAAAATTATCACCGCCAACCTCAACTTCCTCCTTAACTTCTTCCTCCTTCTCGTCGTTATCATCATCATCAACATCATCATCAACAGCCGCAGCAGCAGCGGAACCACCACACCACCACCCACGACATGTTTATGCCTTCTTTTCATTTGCGAGCATCGGCACATGATTATATTCGCGGTATTTTCTTTCCCTTATCTTTTGGCCTTTTAACATTCACAGGAAGTCAGTGAACTTTCCGGACATTCTCACCTGTTGCGCATGTCCACTGACCAATCGTATGCTTGTTCTTTCATCCCAGTTGACATACCATAATGTGCCCGATGTGGTGCCAATTATACCCTGGCAAAAAAAAAAAGCAACGTTGCGTTATTACGAAAAAGAGACAGCTGGACACATCGACAACGATCGCAGGTACTCACCGTTTCGAGTGCATCGTCAAATGCAGCTGAAATTATTGCTCCATCAAGTACCAACTCATCTTCCATCACAAGGCCATTATTGGACAACCTGAATGTTAATCAATGCATTGCTTCAAGCAGTGTTCCATTCAGTAAAAATCAGCAAAGTAATAACAATAAAGATAACTTTAAACTTTATGTGCTAATGAACTGGCCCCAGTTGTTCAAAAGGTGGATAACGCTATCCACCGGATAAATCACTATCCATTGGATAGCACAATTGGTTTTGCTATTACTTATCCAATGGATAGAGTTTTATCCGGCGGATAGCGCTATCCATCGTTTGAACAACTGAGGCCTGCTTTTGATTGCGCATTGAACAAAACTACTCCTATTGATTGATGGTCAGGGCAAAAATGTAAATTTCTGGCACGGATCCAGGTTTAGTCAAGGTGTCCTCCCAAAGCACAATCTCGTCCCCAGAGTCCGCTTTTCTTTTGGTCAGCATCTGGCCACTTTCAACTTACGCGCGGTCGCAGTGAAGGTCCATTTTTGTAACCGTTGACAACCACTGTTGTTTCAAATTTCTGAGCGCGCGCAGACGAGCCAGAAGTCCGTGAATTGCGGACTTCCTGACTTGGAAGTGGCCAGAGTCCGTGTTCTTGGTGCTGACAAAAGAATAGCAGACTCTGGAGACGAGATTGCCCAAACAGACCCTTCCTAAGGAAGATTTTGAAAGCCAAACCACCCGAACCACCTCTGGAGCCGCCCTGAAGATTTCCTCGACCCTGTCATTTTCGAAACTAGCCCCTTGATTTAGCGCAGAAGAAATAATGGATAACACTACAAAGAAACTACAGTAAAGTGTTGCGGGTATTTGAGGTGGGCAAAACCGAAGAAATTAAAGAAAGAGCTTCCGGTCACTTGTTGACGCGAACAGCTAAGTATTGCGAGTGTGGCTTTGGAGCGAGCTCAGCTGACCTACTGTTGCGTAAGGAAAACCGTTTCGAGCCTCCCTAAACAGGCATTTGACAGTTACTCCAAAACAGAACAAAACCGTCGCAATTGGTGTTGGTTTAGAAACGCCTCCTTTTCCTTTAGTTTCCACGAATTTTCTATTGATTGTAAATAGTATCTTAAAGGGTAAAAGTGCTTCGATATTACAATTTCCCTCGCAATTTTCAGTTTCATGCTTTATGCGATAGCTACTACGTGTTCCGCGAGTTTAGAAAACTGTATAGCGCACGTATTTTGACAACGCCTTACTTTTATTCACGTACGCATTATTATAAAATTGTGCACTCAAAGTATATTCAGCTATTATTATTCAGCGATCGAAGAATCTGCTACTTGCTATCTATCAATGGATATCCTATCATTTGGCGTGAGTCTTCGACTGAAGTAAGCTTTTATCTTTTCATACTAGATAGTTTAGTACTGCACGATTTAGTACTGCGCATCATGTTGATTATAGTCTTAGTTCTTTGTAATTGTTATGCTATTGCTATTGCACTGATAAGTTACAATTTACTAAGGTTCTATTGAAATTCAGTTATCACCAAGTTATCATGTAGCCTTTCGAATTACTAGCTTAGTTTAATACGTTCTAAATCGATTGTACACCGAATTATCGTTTTTAAGTTAGAGTCTATCACCATCACCACTACTTGTCTACCACCGCTACTACTGCTGCTACTTTTACTACTTATGATGTTATCGCTATAAATCTACTTGAACTACTCCTACAATTATCGTCGATTCTACAAGCTGTCGTTACTTTGTAACTCAAGCAACTGAGATTTTGAACTTTGATTAAACCTGGTGTACATCACATCTATCAGTGGAGTTCGACTTGCCACGCCCCTGTAATTGTTGAAGATCACCGGAATATTTCGCAACCTCTAGAATCTTAGCATTTACAATCAGGAATTAATTACCTGGCCGCAGTCTCACCAGGTAGTCTCATTTCACTCACTCCTACCACGGACCACAGACGCAGATTTCCTGATGCACTACCAACCAACAGTGTACCACCATGGCCTATTATCACATCTGTAAAGCATTGCAATAAAATAAGTATAAAGTATCGTATATCAGAGACCATATGACTGCTATTATTGGCCAATGGCAGTGAACCGTGTTCCGTCCGCAATACAACCGTCTTGAGTTCACGCTGTGCTTTCACACTCGATTAAGTTACCAAGAGCTTTAAGAAATGATTTTATGAATTTTTAAGCCAAAGATCGGGCCGACCGATTGAAAGAATGCTAACAGTCTAGGTTTTTGGAATCTTAGCTCAAATCGTACCTATTTCCGTGGTGTCGCCTTCCCAGTGAATAAAACACTTGTTCTGTCTTGTATCCCATGCTGACAGCATACCTACAAGGAAATGCTTCGGACACCTCAAGTGATCTTATACGGTACATTGCAAGATGAAAAAGACGCTAGTATTCAAATAGAGCTCTGCGCAAATCCGCCTCACGTTACCTTGGCTTAGTTCCCAATGGGTCAGTTCTCTTTGAATTATTGATGATGATGATGACCATGATCTTGATAATACAGAATTCACATGGTGCATTTCGACGCACTACCAGTGCGCTCTACGACACTTTCAGGGGGAATTTTGATAGATTATCCCTTTTTTTCTGGGCCTGTATACAGAGCCTTTGTAAAAGTTGCGTCCTGATTCAACTACTTGTTCGCAGCTACTACTAGTATTCTTGTATAAACTCCATAGTTCCCTTGCGAGGACGTTGATGGAATCATTGCCAGCTGTCTTACCTGTGCTCGTGCCAGCGTACATGACGCTGTCACCCGCATACCACAAAGAAGTAAAAGCATTGTACTCATCTCTCTGTAAAACAAGTAATTCATTAAGAATCAAATAGTCTCCCTCTTTTGACCATAAAAACAATTCAATTTAATATGGAAAGTGATTGCCTCAGTTTTTGATACCTACATACTTAGTTGACCACATCCCATAGGCTCTTTTCAGGGCCAATGAAACACAATCATCAAAACGACAGAACAACAACAATCCCAATTGGCCGGAGGCAAACAAGTTGGCTATTTGCTATTTGCAAGTGCAGCCGAGAAGGTAAACCAGAGACTACCAGGATTAAATTCAACTGGAGCTCATAAGTGGAGAGCAGGGATGGTGTAGTGGTGATTGCATTCCACCAATGTGTCCGGGGGGTCGCTTCCGGACTCGTGGCCATATGTGGGTAAAGTTTGTTGTTGAACTGTTGCTTCATTACTCTGCTCCGACAGGTTTTTCTCCGGGTTCTCCGGCTTTCCCCTTTCCTCAAAAACCATCATTTCTTAATTCCAATTCGATCGGATCGAGGGTCACATTGAAAACTACTGGGCCACCAGTAAATATGTTGGCCTCGTTATTAATAAATAAAGTTATCACTATTATTATTATTGTTGTTATTGTTATTGTTATTGTTGTTATTGTTATTATTATTATTATGATTATTATGATTATTAGATGTCAAGATGTCTAGATGTCAAGGCAAGCGCCCTAACCACTGGGCCTCACTGCCCCATAAATAGCGGGGAATCGAATCCCGGTCTCCCGAATGACGGGTGGGGATACTAGAATTGGCTTTGAAAATGTCGTGCCACATCTTCAGAAGTAAAGATAAACAAATATTATATTTGCTGGTAGGCGTTTTCTCGCGTTGTTTTTCTAGCGGAGGCTGTACGTATTTGATTGCCTGCGTCTCAATTGATCGGCTAATTTCTTTTATGTTCTAAGAACTCGACTGAAAACCGCTCTTGATTGATACAATTTACAACAACTGTTTCACACAGGCGTAATACAATCTCGTTGTTTACTTTCCAACGGTAGTATAAAATTTAACACAATTCTTAAAGAAGTCAACGACTTTACGGTAATTCTAATTAGATTTGTTTTTATTTGTATTCTGATAACACACAAGCCGCTAAAACGCGTACACAACATGGCATAAACAGTATTCATGCAATGGCAAAGGAACCAGCAATTTTAAGACTTCAAGACTTCAAAAAGGATCTAAAAAACATCTTTGTGTGTCACAAGTAATGCTCAACACCATTGATGATGATGAACTTTAAGTGTCGAGTCTTCCAGCACTGCGCTAATTGCGGCACTAATTGGTGACACAGAAATCCAGTCAAAATTGGTTTTTGAGGAGAGGGGAAAACCGGAGTACCCGGAGAAAAACCTCTCGGTGCAGAGAAGGGAACCAAAAAAAGTCAATCCACATATGACGCCGAGTTTGGGAATCGGACCAGGGCCACAATAGTGGTAGGCGACTGCTCTCTGGAATTGTGAAACATTTCATTTCTTTCGCGTTTTCTCTCGCACGTAACTTAGCTGACCACATCTTCAGAAAATTGATAAATCGAACGTGGACTAAGCCCTTCCCCGTTAGTATTTCTATTTCTCAAACCGCTGCGACACAAATCTTACCATCTTCTTTGATTGCACAAGTTCGTCTGGAACCTCCGGTTCATGAACCTGTTAAAAATAAGATATAAGCAACATGTTAATGGAATCAAAGATAGCAGAAAACTGAAAAAGCAAGGCGCAACGGGTGTTATCATACATCTCATCATACATCTTTATTTACCCTCGGATTTTTAGAGTAGCTTGGTGTAGCTAATATCTCCGAGCATTTACCCTCCCAACCATGATACACCACAGAAGACAGACCACAACACCGGGAACTACATGCCCTACTCTTTGCGACAAGTGTGCGGGTTCTTTTACGTCCCACAGGATTATGAACATTGAAGGGTTGTGAGACGGGACCTCCGGCTTATCGTCCTTATCCGAGAAGACTAGAGAGTCTAACCATTTGCAGATGTAATTACAGAGGCAGCACTTTCTCCTCAGTTATTTAAAGACCCTGAGTATTGGTCACGACCTCCCGCGTGGCAGCCCAGTGCTCAACCAACTGAGCCACCGGTGCGCGTTGAAAACAAACGAACACATTCCAGTAAACAGGTGACCCACATGAAACCATGAATTTGAAATAATCTGTTTTTACTAGTGTATGGATGTCAATTAGAGCGGTTTTCAAATGAGTGTCGTAAAACCAAAACCAAAGTAATTACTTTGGCCAATCAAAAAGGACGGAGACAATCCAGTAAACCAATCACAACTCGAAGTAATTACACGTACCCGACACAAAGCGCGGGAAAATGTGCACGCGCGAGCCACGATTGGTTTTGGTTTGACTTCTGATTGGTTAAATTAGTGGTGCGAGAGCTTTGAACCAATCACTGAGTGAAGTAATCATAAACCAAAGTAATTCGCTAATTACTTTCGATACTCAATTGAAAACCGCTCTAATAAGGAAACCAAGCATCTATTTTATAATCTGGGAGTCGCGCAACTCTCCTTGCCTTTTTCGGGATCACAATTCCCTCCGTGTATCTTACGAAGAAAGAGGTTTTTTTTTGTCGTCAAACTCCACAGTCTCTTTGCTTATTGTTATCTTGAAAACATCTTATAAAAACAAGCTTATTGCCAGTTCCATAAATAGCCTTTCGGGCCCGGGTAGTCTTCGAGACTATCAAAAACGGGGGCCCTGAATCGCTAACGTTGTGAGACGGGCCGGTGGATTCTTATTCTAGTCGAGTCTAAGGGTGCGTTCCATTGACCGTATTCCGGAATAGGAATACATGGAATATAAGTTAGAAATCCTTCGTTTTTACGGAGATTCACATTAAAATTGTCAGATAGCTGCTAAAATGCTATTTTAAACATATTTTTGTTATCCTTGCTGATTCGAGACGCGCCAAACATACAGTTTTTATCACCACTCTACGTATTCTTATTCCGGAATAGGTTCAATCGAACGCGCCCTAAATGTGTCCAGCATTCACTGTTTTTTTTCTATGGGTAAAGAGAGCATAGTACGGTACATGTGTATTAAAAACTTCAATGTCTCCAAACTACTTTGTTGGTACAAAAACCTCACAATTGTAGATAGAATCTTACATTTAGCGTAAGTTTTCCACCGGTCTCATCAAGCAACCAAAACAAGACAGATCCCTCTTGACCCACGGATGTAAACTCGCTGGCAGTGTAAGGATCCCACATGAGGTCATGAACAGGTTGTCTGGCGTAAGACGCAGCGAGAATGATCATGTCCCTCGTACACCATACCACAATTGAACAATCCCTGTAGTCGCCGACAGACACCAGAAATCTGTCATCTCGGGCATATGCAAGGCACACTATTTCATTCTCATGGTGGTGAAGGACCTAAAAAATAATCCACCAAAAAGAGGAAATTTCTTTCTTGAGAACTTTTACAACAGCGTTTGTACACTTGGTTTTTCAAACCAATTTTTTTTTTTTTATGTGTCCAGGATTGTTTGGTAACAAAACGAAGGCTAGCTAGTGCCATGCTCGAAGTTACTTTTTAAGCTTCTCTTCAACTCAACGTTTAAGCGTGAGGCTCCAGCACTTGGCTAAGTAGCCTGACTTCTGGCTGTTATACACAATTGTGGTCTCATTCACAAAGAAGCCCTTCAAGCTAATCCTGCCAAACCGACCACATGCTGGAAAGGTCAGACCACAACACCGGGAACACTGTCCCCTACTCTTTTCGAATAGTGTGTGGGATCTTTAACGTCCCACAGAGTTAACGAACAACTTCCGGCTTATCGTCCTCATCCGAGAAGACTTGAGAGTCTAACCATTTGCAGATGTAGTTACAAAGGCAGATTTCAGTTATTTAAAGACCCTGAGTGTTGGTCCGGCCGGAGTTGAACTCACGACCTCCCGCGTGACAGCCCGGTGCTCAACCAACTGAGCCACCGGTGCGCGGTTTAAAATCGTGTATTGGAATATTCGTCTTGAAGTGTCTCGAGTAGACATAAACTGTAACCCTTAGGCCCTAACATACGTACAACAACCTCACTATTACTCTTAAGCCTGTTGTTAAAGTTTGTTATCTTCCCTGCGTGACGGGTGCATTTTATGCTTCTGTAAGCCTGTAAAGAACAGAATATTTCAGGGCGTTTCAAGAACTTTCGAGGACCAAACCTTCTTGCAAATACCACTTTGTATATTCCACAAGCAGATTTGACTGCCACCATTATCAGAGGGCCCCGATGCCGACGCCAATATAAGGCCATCATGCTGTAGTGCCAAGGTAGAGATCTCCTCTGTGTGACCCATGAGATGCCGCTGAGTACCTGAATGAAGATCCTCTATAACCACAATGCAACCACTGGTGTATGCAAAGAGCCCTGAAATCGCAGAAAAGAAATGGAACAAAGACATGAGCGTTTTATTGGCAGGGGCATTACGAGGTTTAAACTCTTTCGTTTTTTAGCTTGGGAAGGAAAATGACAGTGGTCCTTTCTTATTGCTACGAAGAGGTTTGCCAAATTGCAATCTTTGTCTCCGCTAATCAGGAATCAGGAATCAGGGCAGTTTATAATGGTAAATCCTTAACTTCAAGTTGGAGTCTGCTGCTCAATACCTGTGCTTACGTTCCAAATTATCTTTGAATTCAAAACTTTTAATCACTTTCAAAAATATGGAACCAGTTCTTTCGGATTCAGACAGAAGTATGCTACAAGTTTTGTAAGTGGAAATGACCACAGCTTCGGCAAAAATAACAACGGCATGAAACAAGATTATTGGTCAAACGATAAATAATCATGCTGCACGAGAGGAACGCAATTTGACGTCCACAGCAAAAAGCTCGCACCAACTTTCTTTAAATGACCAACTTTTAAGGTTTCGACGAAAGCGTGAACATGCAACAGTCTCTCTCATTCTCTTTCTTTACTATAATCATTAAAATTTTGTCAGTCGCCCATGATTGGTCAAATTCCCTATTACAATTCCTTTAGCGACGAACAGGCAAAGCATTTTCAAGAAATTGTCTTCATTGTAGTTAATAACAGATATCGCAATCAAACACTTGTGCACATGCAGCAATAAAGAATTGTTACGCGAGGGCAGAGGTTAGATTGCCAATTTACGAGGTTTATGGACAATGGGGAGGCACGACAGTACCGCACGGTTTGGAGAACGAACCCAGAGCCCCTTAAAGAAATAAGTAAGTGGCGATATCTAAAGATATGTCAAAAAGTAATGTGGTGAGGTTCTGACAATGCCAACGGGACCAAACTCATTATCACTGAAACGCCCGAGACGCATTTTTTATTTTAATTTACATCTTTAGGGACGAAAGCTCCCCTTCCTGTCCAAAAATGCCGCCCGAAGGTATTCTGTCTTTCCACCCCCAACCCCACTTAGTGTTGCTCAACAAAGCTTCGGCACTGAAAATTGTTCGTTGTTGTTGAAATGGGTTTAACTACCATAAATCCTATATTAAGCCCCCACCCCCACCCCCGGGGCCCCCATCCCCCCGGGAGGTTATTTATTTCAGGGACGTTTAAGGGGGGCCTTAATAGAGAGGAGGGTTTATTTAATTTAGGGAAACGCATTACCGGTAACAAAAAAAAAAAAAAAACAGGCTAGAGTTACGGTTCCCTTCTTCGTGTTTTGGATTAGAGCAATGGAGATTCGAGTGATACAAGGTATTTGCAACATTATTATTCACTTGCGGGACCAAATCTGAACTTCCACCATAAAAACCATAAACTACACCGGATCAGTCGACATGAAGTGTTACTGACGTTAATAACTAATACAGTCTATCATTTAGCGATTTAATTATGAAGGATAAGGTTGGAGGGTAAGGGGGGTGGGGGGGGGGGGAGGCTTAATAACTTTCTTGCTGTGAAAAGGATGGGGGAGGGGCTTAATAGAGGATTTACGGTATGAACGTTGCGTGTTCTGAGTACGTTTCTAAACTGTTTTGACCGAGATTAGGGATCCGTCACAACTTACAGTTGTTGATATTGACTCTCTGCAGAGTTCAAATGAATTCAGTCTCTTGGAGCATATTCAGAACCAACAAAATTTCCGGCCAATTTTGAAGGTGGCTTTTTTTCAGTCGCCTTCGCATCAGCCGGCCGATGATAATGATGATGATGAAGCATCTTTTTAACTTTGCAAAGAGTTTTGTCTAAGCCTGCTTATCACTTTCCAGCAAAACGAATTGGCGGTCACCGACTTCGTTTTTGATATCCAGCATTTAAAAACAAAATATAGGGTGTCTTTAGATGGATCTTTTGTTGACATAGAGACATATTATGGCACATCAATGAGTGCATCTTGTTAAGAAATTATTGGTGTTTCCTGTGATACCATAACTTTGCCGTAACGTGAAACAGTTGGGTAAATTCAGTCCTTCCAAATATAGTTCAGTATGTTGAAATTATTCAAGTTGGTCTGAGCCTCCTTGAGTCAGCTTTGAGGTGGATAGATCTCCTTATTACCTGTGTCAAATTTCCAAACCATGTTTTTTCTTCCATTTCCATTGTATCCAAGAACAGATTTAAGCTGGAGTCCTGCCTGGTTAGGCGGAGCTGTGTATCTCCGTTCAGGTAGGGTGGAGACCTCTTTGCGTCGCTTGTAATGCTTCGTGACCACTGGCGGTTGGAGAGGCTCTGTTTTCTGAAGTTTAGCTTCAGAGGCATTGGGAATATTGAAGTTCAACCGCCTTGCGGGTGATTTATTCTTGGTGGGAGAGATCTGGAAGAGAACAACATCTATTACAAAGTAGTCATACAATTAATAATTATCCCCAAAAGGTCAATTCCCACATTCGGCTCATTCATTTAAGCAACGAACAACCCTCTGGGTTGAACTATAGCCGGACCAGCACTCAATCTTTTGATAACTACTGAGAAAGTACTGTTGCGGAGAAATTTAGTGGTTACCCTGTGACACATTTTCTTGTGCATGCGCAGTAAGCTCAAGAGAACGAGGTTTCTGTATTTTTCCTGCCAGATCAGCACACTTTTTTGTACGCAAGATGAAGATAAATTTTTGTCTTGTGGACCTATGACCGAGCAATAATCCCGTCGAACAAGCAATGCCTTTTTAATTAATGACAGGAAGGAAGATAAACCGTTCCCCGTCCTCCACCGCCTCAGAATTATTGTTGATTTACCCAGTGGGCCGTAAAAAGAACCAGCAGAGTCTGCTATCAAAGAATAACACACAAAAAGCTACAGTAGGTGTTGTGGTTTGGCTTAGCCATGGTACATGCTATGAAGCGGACCCCAGCTCTGCTGTGTTACCCCCATAGCCAGAGTGAAACCTGAGTAGTTCAGTAGTAGACTTGAAGACCAAATGTCCGCCTAGGATTTTGGGTTCAGGTGAGTAACACTCAGAGCATCCGACCGCACGGTAAACCATGATAGAGCGGTTTTCAATTGAGTGTTGAAAGTAATTAGCGAATTGCTTTGGTTTATGCTTACTTCACTCAGTGATTGGTTCAAAGTTCTCGCGCCACTTTTTCAACCAATCAGAAGTGAAACCAAAACCAATCGTGGCTCGCGCGTACACCTTTTCCCGCTCTTTGTGTCGGTTACTTGTAATTAGTTCAAGTTTTGATTGGTTTACCAGAGTAGTGTCTTCGTCCTTTTTGATTGGCCAAAGTAATTACTTTCGTTTTGGTTTTACGACACTCGATTCAAACTCGCTCTATACCTCACAGACAGATGCTACAGTAGACCAAAACACTGGAAGCTGCATCCAAACTACAACGTGCGATCATTTGCATGTAGGTTCTGATTCGTTCCAGAGTTTATAAACACTGAAATGTCGTGAGACGAAGCCAACGGTTTATCGTACTTATCTGTGATGACAATAACTGAGGTAAAGCATTTGCAGATGTCACTACAAAGGTAGCCGAAGTTCTCGTTATTTTTCTTAAGGGAACCTCTACTCCCACAAAAAGATAACCTTTAGAGGAAGGGAAAAGTGTTCGAATGTTGACACAGAGTGTCTATCTTTAAGGGATTGTAAAGATAATTTCCTCTTCTTTAAGATATATTTTTGTAGGAATGAAGGTGCCCAAGTGACAGCCCGAGGGCTGGTACGCACAGGGTTTAAATCCACTACCTCCCTCATTTAAGGAGGCTAGAAAGGGTTTTCCAACACTGGGTTTATAGTGGAAGTTTTCTTCCGGTTTTCGTGATTTTAGGTTACTATAATCCACTTTGACTTGGGCTGACGCGAGCAGCGTAAGTAAGGCGTGTGTGACTTACACGCGCGCTCAGATGAAATGCCTTTCCAACTCCGAGTTTCCACAGCCTTGTAGCTACAGACAAGCTAAGCGAAAATTAAACGTGCAACTTACATGCCCATTTCCATCTACTGGTACTTGCTGAAGGGGGCTTTTCTTTGGAGAATGGTGGTCACGCACTTCATTGTATGGCACGTGTTCGTGAGTGACAGAATTTTCGTCTTCATCAAGAACATCAACTTGAATCGGGCTCACATCAAACTGAGGCGGTTCGTACGTGGTGGGTACAGGGACAGACTTCCTTGGGGTGACGGTGTGAGGCTGTGCGCGGGCTGGACTATATGGTCTTTCAGGAGTTATCCTCACACTTTTGTCTGCAGAGAAAGTTGAAATAAATACCAATTATGCAACGCTTTCAAGTGATAGACTATGAAATATGCCACAAGTCACTTTCTCCGTATACAAAAATGGCTTAAGGCGAGGGCATGACTGAGTACTTCGGGAGAAATACAAGTGACAAGCGGGATATTCCACGGTGTCCAACTAGCAAGTGTTAAATAACAATTTAATGCCACGCAGTCGAAAAAATAATGGCCAATACAACCAATGTTGTGCACAGATGCGAACCTATAAAATCCGGAGAAAGGGGGGCCAGGAAATTTTCGCGAAAGCGCAGCCCCACCCCAACGAGAACGCACATTGGTAGAAATGCTGCTTCCAGAATTCTAAGAGCTTGAAGTCCTGAAATTTTCAGGTTTCTCTACGCAATTGCTAAAATTACGTGCATAACTGCGAGGATCATAGCTTCACTTGATTGCTACTGTATCGTTAAACACATTGTGTGTGTTGAAATGGATAGATTAGCTGTCGGATAGATTAACTGTCGGATGGCCAGACTGAAAAGAAAATGAAATGGAGCGAGAGTCGAGGAGAAAAAAAGGGCCTTTGGGGTTCTCTTTGAAAACAAAACCATTTCCTGAAAGATATTTTCTCCTTAAATGGGTACTAAAAAGCAAATTTGACTTGCAAAAACAATTTTCGTAATTTATGTATTGATAAAGACTATTCTATTAATTATTTTTTCATGATGTGCATAACAAATACGGTTACCGTCAATTTTGAGTCGACAATCTTATACAGGGGTTACTTTAAGTTCGGTCTTCGTTCAGTAGTTCCCTACTTCTTTTGGACGTGCTGAATTACAGATGTTAATACCTGGAGCCTCTGAAATGTAGCTTTTCTGTGGTTCTCTCCCACTAAGAAAAAAAATACGACAACAACAATAACAACAACAAAATGCTATACTAAGGGCGTTTTCCTTTTGAAAAAGTGGCCGGCCAGACACGTCAGTTTGCAAAGAAAATGCAAGAATTTTAAGGAACACTTGCGTGATAATCCCTCACATTCTTCGAGAGGAGTATATAACATCCTCGAAATGTGTTAATTTGAAGGCGTTGTAGAATTAGTCCTTCCAAGTGACTAGTCTGACCGGTCATTTCTGTCATATGGAGAGCGTCCTAAGTGTTCTCCGTGATGAATTGTCCAGAAAGTGACAGAAATGTTTATTTGAAGTGCGGGTCATAGACTAAATGTACAAGTGATCGTCGCACTTAATTGGACAATTCAAGCAACTGCCTCTTATAGAGCAAGTTTCAAATCAGTGTCGTAAAACCAAAACCAAAGTAATTACTTTGCCCAATCAGAAAGGACGGAGACAATCCGGTAAACCGAAGTAAATACACGTAGCCGACACAAAGCGCGGGAAAATGTGCACGCGCGAGCCACGATTGGTTTTGGTTTGACTTCTGATTGGTTGAAAAAGTGGCGCGAGAACTTTGAACCAATCACTGACTGAACTAATCATAAAGCAAAGCAATTTGCTAATTACTTTCGACACTCAATTGAAAACCACTCTAGAGCAAGTTTCAAATCAGTGTCGTAAAACCAAAACCAAAGTAATTACTTTGCCCAATCAAAAAGGACGGAGACAATCCAGTAAACCAATCAAAACTCCAAGTAATTACACATATAGCCGTCAAAAACCGCGGGAAAAAGTGCACGCGCGAGCCAGGATTAGTTTTGGTTTCACTTCTGATTGGTTGAAAAAATGACCCGAGAACTTTGAACCAATCACTGACTGAACTAATCATAAACCAAAGGAATTTGCTAATTACTTTCGACACTCAATTGAAAACCACTCTAGAGCAAGTTTCAATCGAGTATCGTAAAACCAAAACCAAAGTAATTACTTTGCCCAATCGAAAAGGACTGAGACAATCCAGTAAACCAATCAAAACTCCAATTAATTACACATATAGCCGACACAAAGCGCGGGAAAAAGTGCACGCGCGAGCCAGGATTAGTTTTGGTTTCACTTCTGATTGGTTGAAAAAAAATGACCCGAGAACTTTGAACCAATCACTGAGTGAAGTAATGCAAAACCAAAGCAACTCGCTAATTACTTTCGACACTCAATTGAAGACAACAACGGAAACACATGAGCCCGACATAGCTCAGTTGGTAGAGCATTGTACCGGCATCACAAAGATCATGGGTTCGAATCCAGATGAAGCCACCTGAATTTTTCAGGTGTCGAAAAGAGACAATTGCTTAAATTGTCCAGTTAAGTGCGCGGATCACTTCTAACGTTGTCCACAAACGGTGGAGATAACGACCTTATTTTTGAGAAATGTGAAGCCTATGAAACTCTTGAACTTCAAAATGTCCTATTCGCTATTTTCACACTTTGTTTGCCCCCCAAATTTTGCAAAAAGCCATTGTTTTCAAATAATCTTGGGAATATGCAGTGTTCCCAAGAGCATTTGAAAACAATGGTTTATGGAAAATTTGAGGGGCAAACAAAATGTATTATAGTAGGGAAGGTGAAAACAGCGAATCCCTCTACCACTCAGACATGGAAAATTGACTGTTTGGATAAGCATTGCTTACCCTTGGGTCTGGACCTGCCTTCCTCTTCCATGAAAATCCCACAACAAAATGGCCTCCCCAATGCTGACAACACCAAGGTAATCAGGAGTAAAAGCTACTTGCTGAATATGGTCTGAATGACCAATGAAAACCTAAGACGAAAGAAACGTTACTTGGGGTCAATCAGTTTGTTTAACCCTTTAACCCCAGAAAAGGCCACAATGACGAGTAAAATCGTCTGGCATTAGACAGAGTAAAATCGAGTAAGGGTTACTCTTGGAGGAAAAGGGTTCATGTCAAGAAGGGTGGCCATCTAAAGTAAACAATACCCGCAATACGGGTCAATAGCCCATGAGGCGAACCCGAATGGGCTATTGACCCGTGGCTCTTGAGGGCGAAGGGTGTAATTGTTTTTAGTATCACCCAACTAGTCGGACAGAAAAGGCAATGATAAAGTTAACAAATACAAGTTGAAGAAATATTTATTTGGGAATAAAACGAAAGGAAGCGTCACGCTTTTCGCTACTCGAGGACTATTACTGATAGTCCTCTAGCAGCGTAGCCAATCAAAATGCAGCATTTGCATTAGTCCACTAGTTTGGTAATACTAATCAGTATTATTCTTGCAAAAAAATTTTAACTTTTTACAAAATAGATGCATGTTGCTTCGGATAAAACAAAAGTATCTAAATTAGTTTCTATTTCGTTTCTATTTCATGTTTCCAGTAGGAAATGGCTCCTAACTCAGTTGAGCAATGAACTGCCCCACGTCAGCCAAAAAGACACGAAAAGTTAATTGGAAAAGTCCTGGAATACAAGGTATATAAAACGGAGGCTCGTTTTCATAAGCAGCCATGTCAAAGTATCCCTTCACTGTACTTCTCAAGGAAACTAAAGCAGCAAACATTACCTCACCTTGAAGTAACCCAAACAATAACACCAAACCTCTTGTTTTAAAACAAGTCTAAAACATTTGAAAAGCCATTTTTGGGGCTTATTAAATTGCCTGCAACATGGCGTGCATTTCATTTCTTGATATAACAGAAAAAAACAATATCACCCTCACACTTTATGGATACAACCCTTGAATTTTATTACAATCCAGTTCTCTGATTTCCTCAAAGCATTTTTCTTCCCGATAATTACAACATTACCTGAAAGTTGATGTCTAATCTCATGTGGTAGTCCCAGATCTTGACAAGCCTATCACCAGCGGTTGCTAGGTGCTTCCCATCACGACTAACATCCAAACTTGAACAGCTACTACGATGAATATCAGACACCTACATGTGAAGCAAAAGAAAAACCTTTTGAGTTATCACTGAATCTATCCCACTGAACAGAACAGTGTTTCGAGATTTGGATTATTTTCAAGGTTTAAAAGACCTTAAAGCCAGTGCCTCGTTCACCTGCAAGTTAAGGTAATTCCTCAGTTTTGCATTGCCCATTCCTTCTGCGCACGACTTTCGTGTCATTAGCGCGTGCACATGAGCACGTGCGCGTAAAAAACGCAAGATATTTCCCTCAAACTAAGCCCGATAGCGAAAATAAATGCTCCTTTTCTCTCAAACGAGCACGGTGACCCCCGATTTTTCTTTTTCAGGTATTTGTTAAGAACAATCTAATAAAGAACATGTTTGAAGAGGACGAAAAGTTTGATAGTAGAACATGAATTTTTTTGGAAAACAGTTCCGTACTGGGAGTATTTTGGCCAAGGCGAGCAGTTTAAGCTAACCACGGAACTGTCCTAAAAAGTGCACCATTCCTACAACCAGGCAATCAAAAACGGCGTAAATGAAGAAATACTGCTTATGTGCATAAAAGAAGTTTATTTTCAAAATAACATTTTGCTTCTTTCAAGTAACCAAGACTTAATTCTGCATGAAGGTGATCCGAATTTTTAACGCGCAACCAGTAAAAATATCCCATTTTAAGAGCCCGCTGACGCGTAAACAAGCTCGATGACCCCATTTTTTTAATTGCTTCTTTTAATGTTCATATCATGAATGTTAATATTATGCCAAGTTTCCAAAAAGTTGATAGTAGATCAATTTCACGGGAATTACCTCAAGTTCACTGAGAATGTTTTCTTGACAACATATACTCTTGGTGAATGAAATGAATGTATATTTAAGTGCGGGTTGGAGACGAATCAGAGAAGTGCACGTGATCCTGCACTTATCAGGACAATTTAAGCAATTGTTCCACCAACTGAGCTATGAAGCCACACAGTTGAGAGCAGGGCAATTTGTTGATTCAAATCCCGTTGGAGCTATGGCTGAACTTTTGAGATGTCTATATAAGTAACAATTGCTTAAATTGTCCAGCTAAGTGCAAGTATCCGGCACTTCTCTATTTCGTCACACTCTTAGAATAGTACAGTAAAAAGTTGGCCAGAATTCTTTGAGTCGATTCATTCGGGTTTTACCTCCGAATTGGCGAGGGTCACAAAACAGAGCAAATCCCCGGTTCTTTACAAGGCTAGACCACAACACCGCGAGAAACTGTTTGCCGTACTCTTTGCGAACAGTCCCACAGAATTTCCCTGAGGTGGGGTTGTAAGGTAGGTCTACGGTTTGCAGTCCTTATTTGAGAAGACTTGAAAGCCTTTCCATTTGGAGATACAATCACAAAGGCAGCACTTTCTCCCACTTATATTTTGACCCTAAGTGTTAGAACTTCGGCCGGAGTTTGACCCCTCAACCTCCCACACGGAAGTCCAATGGTTTACCAAACAGCAAACAGGATGACGGTTAAAGGACGCCACATAAACCCAGATTGCTACGCAAACACTTCTTGAATCTCTACAACAACAACGACCGCTTGAACAGAAGACTGCGAGGTGATTTTTGTTAGGTTACGTTAGGTTAGGTTAGGTTAAGTCGTTAGGTTTGACTCCCACAAAGGATCCGTCAGATTTTTTTTCGATTATGACGATTACCCCTTGGTCACCATTGCAAATAATTCGCTTTATTTAATGCCACTTGTACTAAAGATTTCCAGAAAATCGCAAAAAGACAAAACTTTATTCACATATATTTGTAATGTCTGAGCTCCTAGGACTTCTTAAAAAAAGGAAATTAGCGTGTAGGGCAGCGTAGTAGTTATTTTTAAGATCAAGCCTAACGAGAAAAAACATCTGATTTAATGCTTCTTACTTGTTTTTGGACCACAGGAGGTTAGTATTGCGTCCATAGAGACGTTCGGCATCGCGTATTTTTCGGAAAACGGCAAACCTGAGTGTCACGTGACATGGCCTTGCGGTCGATTTTGCAGTCTGCGGTTAAAGTTCTGACAGCTGGATATCCTTCTTACAGTAAGTGATTTACCGCAGCGTTTTTCAACTTAAAATTCTGTAGGAACTCACGTTTAAACCTATAAGTTCAAACGTTTTTTAATGCCTTAAATCTTGAATTAATGTTCACAATTTTGCCGATTATTTGCACATCCTTGAGAACGCTGGCTCGATTGAATTCAAACATGTAAGGTAAAACATTATCCAACATGGCGTCGAACCTCGACTTTTGCCACTACGGCAAACGGTAAACCGCTAACCGCGGATTGAAGTTTGCGGTCAACTTTGAAAATGCGATGCTAAATGTCCCTAGTGGAAAAGAAGAAAAAGTGGAAAGAGAGGTCTTCATTGAAAATGCGGACCTGGGGCCCGTTTCTCGAAAGTCCCGAAACTTTACGGGCCATTTTCGGGTGCCACAATTCCCTTTGTATCTCAAGAACGGAGAGGATTTAAGTCGTCAAACTTCACAGTTATTTTTTTCTGTGTTGCCTTGAAAACATGTTGAAAGATCGGCTTTCCAAAACAAGCGGTTGGCAATTTCACAAATGGCTTTTCGGGCCCGAAAAATTTTCTGGACTCTCGAGAAACGGGCCCCTGGAGTCCGTTTCTCGAAACTCCCGAACCTTTTCGGGCCTTTTTCGGGTGTCAAAATTCTCTCTGCATCTCAAGAAACGAGAGGGTTTAAGTCGTCAAACTTCACAGTTATTCTGCTTCTTGTTATCTTGAAAACATCTTAGTAAACTGCCTGTGAAGTTTGACGACCCAAATCCTCTCCATTCTTGAGATACAGAGGGAATTGTGACACCCGAAAATAGCCGGTAAAGTTTCGGGACTTTCGAGAAACGGACCCTGAGCCGAGAAAACAATACAATTGAAAGGTGCTTTAACTTGAACAAAGCAACATCAAGGCACAATTACATACCTCACTCAACAGGACCCCATTTTGAGAATGAAGTTTCAACAGCCTGGCATTTGAGGTAACCACTAGCAGCTGTTTAAGTGATGATGGCGAGAAACAGACGTGCAAAGCAGTGTCCACGATTGATCTGTCTGTAGTTATCGTGCTGATGTCGACACGTAAAACCTGTGATCAATTGAATAACAATACAGTTGAAACCTCGCTAATTCGAAGTAATTTCTGTTTCCCTTGCAACTTCAAAATAACAGGATTCAACTGCCTTTCCTCTCACTTTTTGGGTATAAGATGTGGTTGAAGACAAATCATATCAAAGCCGCGTAACATGCCCTCATCAGTTGGATAACAAAATAGTACCAATCAAGTGAATATAGTGCTTATTCTGGGTTGCCACTCATCAGAAACAAACAAATTCCCTGACCTTTAATTAGGTCAATAATTACATTTGATTCAGCTTCTTTTGAAGACCATCAATATTCTTTCTTTTCGTTTTCGATTTATTTGCGCTTTTCACACGATTTTGTGCGCAAAATCTTGTGAACTGTTTACCAAAAATAAAATTCCCTGACTTTGAAAAGATTTTAAGATTTTCCCTGTCTTTTTACAAAATCCCCTGACTTTTCCCTGACCGTGGCAACCCTGTTATTACAAGTTCTGATTGGTTACAGATGAGGTGATAAGCACTTTAAAATACCTTTCACTCCAGCAGCGCAAATGAAACAAAATTACTTCTCCAATCATTTTGGTAAAAAAGACATTTTGTTAGTTGGTTATTCCATTTTTGTGTGATCTATCAGCTTGAATCGCCCAGCATATGTTCTTGACAAAAAGAGTAAGAGTGCTCTTAATTTAGAGGGGGAAGCCTTCGCGTTTCTTGTTTTACATAAATAAATTTGGGTAAACTTACCTGTAAGCAAATGCTAGTATATGGCGTGCAATTCAACAGGCTTTATATGCAATTCCTTTTGAAATAATTCTGTCTTCAGATACCATTTCAAACGATATTTTTTTTACAAGAAGATCCGATGTAAGATCAAGTCAGTGATTGCTTTACACCGTCTGTTAGCAAGATATAGAAAGATTTCACTCTGTCTCAATCACTGAACTCACTGGTAAGTGTGATCAGGACTTGAAAATAAACGCGTCCCAGTTATTCGGAAAAGTCAAATATTAGTATAGTTACGACAAAAGTCTGAATATAAGGAAAGGGGGTTGACGTCATTACACACAACTGTGTCCATGAAACACCTTGTTTGTAAGGTATTTATTCCCCAATGTTCCAGTGATTGTTTGACAAGTGACGGCAAGGACGCCTTGTTGCAAACAATGGTACAATTTACATGTACATTATCATTCCCTTTTACCCCACCTCATCCAACGACCTGGCATCGGCAACAGTCACTGTGTACTCCGATGGTCCAACGAAGGCCAACCGCAAGCTATCCTCACTCACACTTAGCAAATGTGGTCCAAACTTTGCACCTGTTGCTACGGTGTTGGACAGAAAGCGAATCAGCTGGAATCCCTCATCATTTGCATTGTACAAAGCAAGAGAACCTACAAACCAATTTACTTTTTTAATGATATAATGGCGCCTAACTTCAACAATAATCAATTTACTGCACGATGCTGTAAGCTGTGCGCAATTCGGTGAATTCTTTTACATACATTTTAGAGGAGAACATACGTTTCCGCCTCTTTTAATTTGGCATAATTTATAACATTACCCAGACCCCAGAGCATCATTACAACCAAATTTAGCGTCCCAGTCAGTGACATAAGATGGATGGTTGGATTGTAAACATGAGAGGCTGGGCGTTTCCTGGCAGACTATCACCATTCATGCGCGAGGTGTCTTTGGCATTTCCTTTTGCTTGTCACTGCTTACCTGGTGCCAAATACCTTACCATTTTAACAAAATCTGCTGATAATTATGCCAGATGCCTTTTAGACCTGATTTCACTAGTGCGCAGTGCCGATGGTGTTATGCGCTGCATAAATTCCTAACCACTGGATTGTTGGTATCGACAGCACTTATCTACTAGATATTGATCTTAGTTTGTTTGTTATTTAGTTGTTTAAGCAGGTTGACGTTTTGGCACCTATTCAGCTGATGCGGACCTGCTATACCCTCACGAAGGACAGCCACAATACCGGGAACTTCATCCCCTACTCTTCTCGAATACTGTCAGTGTGGATTCTTTACAACCCACCCATTAATTTGTGGGCGATTTCATTGGCTAATGTACGTCACGTGGTGCAAACTCCCAGAACAGTTATCACGCAAACACCCGTTTGCGTTGATATTTGCCCTGCGAAATGCTGCAGCGATCATTCCGGTTGAAAAGAAACCGTGAAAGCCGGGGGAAAAAAGGAAGCAGAAGAGTTTTCATTTTACATACTCGTTTTCTGGAGTCTAGTGATAGTGTCATTACAAAGCTGGTTGCAAATGCTGTTCCGGAGAGTACAAGAAAGTCAACAAAACATGGAATTCGTAACATTCGTAACGTAAAACTATGTAAAACTGGCTGTAATATTGCAGCTCACGCTTGGCGTAGCAATCACTCTATTGATTTCAACAATGCCTGATTAATTGACAAGGGAAACTTCCAAATCCGAAAAACTTTGGAATCTTGGCACACCGCTAACACTAATAATACCGACAATAAATCCAAGCCTTTGCCAAGACAATACTCTATTCTTTTAGATTAGCGCATTTTTCCCTTTTATCGTTTTTACAATTTTTCACACTTCCGTTTTGTATATATTTGCATCTCGCGCATTTACATCTTAGTTTTTAAAGGCTTTAGTCTGGAAGCCGAAAGCTTACGTTTTTATGTAATATTTTTAACCAGAGAACGCTTTTTTACATGAATATGTCTCCAAAACCTGGTTACTCTACTATTTTTAATAGTTGCATCCTGTTCACTGGGCAAGTGAATTACCTAATGCTCCTGCACTGTGCATAAACTCTCCATTGGGTGTGAACAACAAACCAGTCACTTGGCCCGAATGATTATTATGCTCAGCCAAGAGATTTGTAGACCCGACATGAAACACCCTGACGCTGCCAGACATAAATCCACAGGCAAAACATTGCTGCAGAGGATGATATGCAATAGCACAAGGAACCTCTCCGGGGGCACGGAAGTCAAACAGCTGTGCAAGTGTATCAAGATCCCAGACTCTAATGGATCCATCTGCCGATACTGTGGCCAGATAACGGTGTGTTGAATCAAATGACATGGCTAAGATCTTGTTGGTGTGAGATCTCATTAGGGTGGAGTATGTGCGTGCAGATACATCCAAAACACCAAGATTCCCCTGAAACAGAACAGTTTGAATATGAATGCATCTGTTGAGACAAACAAGGAACCTTCAACATCTTCACACTGTTATGAGACAATGATAGGCAATGCCACAATGTTCTAGTCAAGTTAAAGTGTATATATTAAGCTCATTGAGCCTAAGCCCTGAAGGGCAAGTTTTTCCCAGCATAATGTGAAAAGTTAAGGGGACAATAATTTATTACAGTACGACCAAGAAATCTGCAGGATAAAGCCTCTTCCGAAACAGTTAAAATTCAGTGTTATCTAAAAAATTCTGAATGAATTGTCTTATATCTTGTAATATAACTTCTTACATGCACTTTTGTTCTTAGCAGAAGGACAAGATAATCCAAGAAAAAAAAACTCTTACAACAACTTTATTCCCGAATTTATTCACTTACATTTTCACTTATTACTTACAGTTTTTGTTCCTGCTAACACAAACAATCCATCGCCGGATATGCTGACAGCTGTCAATGGTCCCTCATGCTCTACAAGATAAAATAGAAGTTACTAGTACTGTCGGTAGTATTTTAAATGATTCCATTCAACCCACAGAAAAGTTGACTGATAAACAACGACTCCATGTCTTACATAAATTTCTCTTGATTTACATTACATTTTATAGTGTACATACATGTTCTGTGAAATGTTTCCATTAATCAGTCTACAAAATCAATGGACATGAACTTTCAATGCTGGTATAGAATACATAGTTTACAATATTTGTGTCAGTGGTTATATCACATCTACGATCTCTTGGCTTTGCCCTTGTTTGCCATAAGCATGTGATAACACAAAACCAAATTATCAGATAAAAGCTCATAATAGTTGAGAGTTGGATTGCCATAATTTAATGCCACTAACTCCTTCCATTACAAATCTTCCTATGAATATATGTTTGGTCTTTGCTACTCTGTCTTGC
>NC_090890.1:10650080-10682580 GCF_036669925.1 Montipora capricornis
AACTGTTTATCAGCACTATTTGAAATGGGTCATTAGACTTAAATGCGAAATGTGCATGGCTTGCATGACGGACTTGAGAAGGTCTGGACAGTGTGACATGAGCTCTCCAGACCTGTGTGCGGTTAATTGTTCATTTCATTCAACTCATACAACAAACTTGAACTCACAGATGACCAGTTCCCAAAGGGCTTGATATAGGTCAGTTGGTATCTAGAGCAACTGCAGCTCAATTGCGTGGCCAATGTTTAAAATTCGCTCAAGCCTGGATTTTTTTCAGGCCTCCACTGCAGCTGCTGAAGTTTCTCAACTAACTGCGATGATCTTTTCAACTTTCATTGGTCTTTTTGAGTCGCCAGAATAACGCTGAGAGATAGGAGTGAACACCACACAAAAATCAAGCGTTCCACACAAGAATCGGAACTAATCCCTGATCACGATAGCATAAAACTTTTTTTGCATGGCGAAAAACCTTTTACAACAAGCCTTTGTTTTTACCTTATACAGTGGACATTGTGTATCTCTGCTCTAAACATGGCAGCACATTTTCTCGTCTGATATTTCCACACTCTAATAACAGAAGGTGAACCTGTTTGGGCTGAAGCTAAAATTTCTGTTCTTCCATCAAAAGCTAGGGCAGAAACCTGAACAAGTTTCAAACATTATTATTGTTATTATTCATGTACATGTGTTTATTGGGAAGTACATTGTAAGGATGGCCTTGTGGTACGGCTCATGCCTCCAACCTCTTCCGATCCAGGACCACATCCTACATGTAAGTTTGTATGTGGGCTGAGTTTCAGTCGATCTCAATCATTGTTACTCCAACGGTTTTTCTCTGGGCACTCCGGTTTTCCTCCCTCAGCAAAATCGACTCCCAGCTTATTCCATCTGGCTGTGGTGCTGTGCTCTGAGGTCACACATGGGTTGTGTTCAGGGGCCAAGCGCCTAGCCCGCTGCACAGCTCTTTCAGTCGGACCTCATTGAGCTGCACCCTAATAGCAATTTAGTATCTGACTGCGAGAAAGGGCGATTAGCAGCCAGAGATTATGTATAATGAGAATGAAATGACATTTACAAAACTCAGTATTACTAATAATTACAAAACTGTTACTTAGTTATGAGCAGTAATGAAAATGGGAAGTCTTGGGTCTTTAAAGGAAAGCCTTACATGCGCCAAAGGTGAAACCTTTTAAAATCAAGCAACCCACTATTTTCTTAACAGACTGTAACTTTGTAACATATCAATATTATTGGTCGCCCCACGCAGATTGGGAAATGAGCATACTTTTGCAAACCAACAAATAAAAATTGTAACAATGTAGAACCTGCACATTACCTTGTCTGTGTGTCCCATAAAGAACTGTTGCTGACCAGAGGATATCTCTATGGATACAATGATAGCATGACAAGGATACACTATGCAGGATCCATTCTTAGTCCACAAGGCCTTTAGAGGAGAAAAGCATAGTGAATACCTCTACATTATACAATATGCACAATTACACAAAATTGTTAAATGTTATTAAATGCAATTTAACCTAGTTAACAACAAAGAGATACTGGTTTTCTGTGCATTTAGGTCCACAAATGGAGCTTATAGTAGTCAGCGGTTCATTCATATGTGCACAGGCTCATGTAGCTAGGTCATGCAGTCTCAGTGTAGCGCCCACCTTGTAGCTACGCTGGCAGAGTGTTGCGTGGCCTTCGTTTTAGTGTTTTTGGCCCAAGTCATGTCTAAAGCCCTATCAGATTAATTTTTACCCGGAATTATTGCTGCGATTTAGGTTCAATCTAAAGGTGTCGCGGCTAGCACATCATTCAGCTCATCCTTATGAATCAATGTCATTTAGTATACTCAAACTCCAGGCTTCCAACAGCAACACCCGGCCGCCTCTACAGGGGATATCTCTGTTCCTTAATTGTTTCGTCTCTTTTGCACTCGTTTGAACAAGACTTTTGGCTTTCCATTCCTAGTATCACCAGCGTGTTCTCAGTCGTGAACCCGGGATTGGGGGTTGTGTCACCTGGTCTTTTTCACTATATCCACTTCAGATCCACTTGTCGGAAGAGATTTTGTCATTGGCCTTGGCTACTCCCCCATTCCCAAAAACTCATGAGCAAAATTATTAGCGGTCAATTCGTCGAACTCGCAGAACTCCTCCCACACAATCTCAAGATTAACGAGACTACGAGACTAAAACTCAAACGTTCTTGGATCATGGTAAACTAGTTGTACAGCCATGCCCGCAGGCGAACCATGGAGATTCAAGATATTCTCACATGGGTCGAAGAATTCACCATCTACTCACTTGTTCTCTGTGCCTCACAGCCGTTGTGAGATGGGCAGATATTCCACAAACATCAAAAACATTTCCGGGATGAGCATGGTGTATAAATGGGTACCGGTGAAAATGCTAGGGGTAACCCTGCGATGGACTAGCATCCCATCCAGGGGGGAGTAGAAATACTCCTAGTTGCTTCATGCTACAGAAACCGGATAAGTGCCGGCCTGGTGGGCCTTTCTAGGCTTGTAATAAAGACATTTTTTTACAGTTAGTATTACAGGGTATTAAATGTCACCAGGGCTCTCACGCCCACCCCAGCCAGTCACAGGGGAGTTAATGAAAGTCATCCATTCCTCTCTCGCACAACAACTACTCACACAACACACTTTGGGCTGCCTGCTGCCTTGGTTTTTTTGTATTTCTACGGGCTGGAGAATTTACTGTGAACTCCCCTTTTGATGCCTCCATTCACCTCTCCCTTCAGGACCTGCAACTGGATTCCACATCCAACCCCAACTATCAAAAGGGTTCAAAAAAGGACCCTAAAGTTTCGTCAAGAATGCTTCATCTATTTAGGCCATGGCCGTTCATTTATCTATCCCACCGCTTCCTTTCTTCTACGTGGTCCAGTTCTGGGTCCTCTCTTTGTTCACCAAGATGGTCAATCCTTGTCTCGTGTGCAACTGTCTCATTTCTTTCAGTCAACTTTATCTGCAGCTGGGATACCTGAATCCTTCTCTGGCCACAGCTTTCAAATCGGGGCTGCAACCGCTGTGGCTCAGCAAGGTTTTCCAGATTACCTAATTAAGACTATGGGTCGTTGGTCCAGCAACGTTTACGGTACCAGCTGTATGTCAGGACTAAGGTGCAGTCTATTCTTGAAATGGTGGGCAGGTTACTATAATTGGTATGAATTATTATGGTCTTTCTGCTACCCCTGGCAGGTGCCTTGGGAGCTGGCAGCTGTTGTCAGGGGCTCTGGCTTCCCACAGCAATGAGCGCCTTAGGCTCTGGGCTGTCCTTAGTCAGCCCTGAGGTTTCTTTGGCATGGAGTGGGGGATGGCTGGGTTGTGGGGATTGCTAGCTATGGGAGCGTTTTACTGTCTAGGGGCTGGCTGGTCACAGTGGAGGCCCCTGAACATCCCAGGTACCCACCTTCCATTCAGCTCGATGCAGTTGTTAAATGTGGTTAAACGCAATTTAACCGAGTTAACAACAAAGAGAGGCTGGTTTTCTGTGCATTTAGGTCCACAAACGGAGCAGTTTGCTTACTGCAGTCAGTGGTTCATTCATATGTGCACAGGCTCATGTAGGTCATGCGGTCTCAGTGTAGCCGAGATAGGTGAACTTTTGATGGCGTACTGAAGCCAATGCAAGACTTCCACAGGTCCCAGTGAACAAGAGACTCAACGCTATCCCAACTCTGGAAGGGGTGCAGAAGGCCATCCGTCAGCTCTCCAGTGGCAAAGCTCCTGGATCAGACTACATCACAGCTGAAATCTTCAAGGAGGGTAGTACAGCCCTGATGGGCAAGCTTCTGACTCTTGTCCAGATCACATGAGAGAAGGAATCAGTGCCGCACGACTTCAAGGACGCATCCATTATCCACCTCTACAAAAGGAAATGAAACCACCAAGCTTGCAACAACCATCGTGGAATCTCCCTGTTATCTATCGCAGGCAAGATTGTGGCCAAAGTCCTCCTGAACCGCCTCAACAACCATCTTGAGCAAGGACTCCTCCCAGAAAGTCAGTGTGGTTTCCAGAAGGATCGCGGGCCTATCCAAAGAGAAATGTCAAGAACAGAACACTGACCTGTACTCCACCTTTGTGGATCTGACCAAGGCCTTTGACCCCGCCAGCAGAGATGGCTTTTTGAGAGTCATGCGAAAAGTACAAATGCCTTGACAAATTCACCACTGCCGTCAGACAGTTTCATGACAGCATGCTGGTGCGTGTCCGGGACAATGGGGAAGCATAAGAAGCATTTCCTTTCAGGAACGCAGTGAAGCAGGGATGTATCCTGGCTCCAATACTCTTCAGTCTCATATTCTCCGCAATGCTGTCTGATGCTTTCAGGGATTCGGTGGTCGGCATTGGTAACAAATACCGCACCGAAGGCTCACTCTTCAACCTCAGGAGACTCAAAGCGAAAACCAAGGTGAAGGTTAGCACCATCAATGATTTCTCGTTTGCTGATGACTGCGCCCTCAACGCTGCCTCGGAAGCCAACACGCAGCATAGCTTTGACAAGTTCGTAGAGGCCTGAAACAACTTCGGCCTGACGATCAGCACTAAGAAGACTGAAGTAATGCACCAGCCAACACCGGGTAACCCATACGTAGAGCTGTCCTCGGCAATACCCTCTTGAGATCCGTCATCATGGATGATGAGCTGAACACCTGACTCACTAAAGCGAGTGCCACATTTGGTGGACAAAAAGGTCTGGAATCAGAGAGGTGCACATTGGCCTTACCAGCCATTTGCGGACGCACAGAAAATAAATTCCTCGTCACATCGCATCCGCCTCGCATGCCCAAAGCCGTCCTCCAAAATCGGAATCATCATCATCCTTATGATAATCATTATCTTCACCCCTCCATAAGACGTGTAGATAGTCCTCATCGTATCGACGGACAAAATAACAACAACCATCTTGGAGCTACGTTGGCAGAGTGTTGTGCTGCCCCTCGTTTTGGCAGTTGTTTCTTAGGCTTCGTGGTTTCTTACAATTTTCGAGATGCTTCCCTCCCTCTCTCTACCCCTCTCCCCCTTTTTTCCACTGTTACCACAGTGTCATGGGTGACCAGATGTCTCTGTGTGGGGGCTCATGGCTGGGTTGCACGGATTGCTAGCCATGGGAGTTTTTTACTGTCTAGGGGCTGGCTGACCACAGTGGAGGCCAATAGACATCCCAGGCACCCACCTTCTATTCAGCTCGATGCAGTTGTTAAGTAATCATAAATATTATGACTTTCCCTCCCACCCGAAAAGCAATTGTGAGACACTAATGGGCTATTTGCACAAGTTTCTGAGCAACATTGTGTTGGGTGTGGTTCGGAGGAGGAGGGGAAATTTTATTTCCAAGTTATGGTCTAAAAAAGTTGAAAATGAGAAAAGCCTTAACTCCTATTGTCCAGGGTTGTGGTTTTCACACACAGTGCATCACTGGTCAGCGAGCTTTCAATGGTTAATACTTGTCTATTGAATCTAGTGTTCTTCTATACAACACAAATCATTGACATACATGTACCTCACGAAATGTACCACCTCCAAAACCAACAACTCTCTTGAGGGACAAGATAGGATCTGGTTTGAGAGTCTGCAAAGGAAAAAGATAAAAGACAAGCATGCAAGAGAGGGCCTAAGATAAGAATGAGATAAAGTAGTTATCTGGGATGATATCCAACTAACACAAGGAAGGTGACATGCAAGACATCATATAATTATTGCCCAATCCCTTGTGAAGTGTAGTGTTACATGACATATGCTGCTGGACTACATGTACATGTACTTACAGTGTACAACACCAAGGAATCTCATATGGCAACAACTACAGAAAATTCTCCAGTATCAACACCTACATTGTACATGCATTGTCACTCCCTGATTCTGCTAAGCTTGTTGCCTTCCAGAAATGCAGAGGTAAACACAAACAGGTAAGATAACCTCATCTAGCTGCCAGCTAAATTTTGATTAACATGACAAAGAGGATTTCGGAGTCTAAGCAACAGCTACTTACATTGTATTTACAACAGCACTGGAGACCATTTGTGACAATAATTTTATCATGCAGAAAGGGTATCTCAGTATCCAGCAATTCAGGAAATTAAAAATTGCCTTCAGGAGAACTGCAACAAGCAGACCACACTCATTCGCCTTAACGATCAATGTCCAAAGGTTCTACTTTATTTTGTAAAAGGAACTGCAGTCACAAGAAAGCAGTTTACTGCAGCTCTGAAGTTACCAACACAAACTTGAGGCAACTCAGATCCCTCCAAGTTTCACAAGGTGCAAAATAAAAGACTGTCGCCTGACCATAGGTTCAAAGACCTAATGTCAAACAATCCCAAGATCTTGTCAACCGTCCAGAAGTGCATCAAGTATGGTCACCAGACAATAAACTGTCACTAATAAGAGATAAACTCTTGAGCAAGGTAGCCTTTCCAAAATTTCCTTCTTTCTAATAACTAAACTAGGCACGTATCGTGCATGAACTTGGGCTTTCCAAATGTCCTGGATAGTTCAATGAAAAACAATAAAAAGAAAAAGAAATACAGTAGAGAAGTCAGCTAGATTATTATTTGTTATTTAGGTTAGAATGGACTGGTGGCAATGATTCTCGTTATGTTTACTGTCTCATAAATGTTTGCTTGAAACGTGATCTCTCATATTAAAGTTCACAGACCGGCCTGTTCCAAAATTGCTCAACATCTTTTAGTATGGGTCTACCACCAACGGTGTGTGCATTTGTGTGTGGTTCAAGCTTATAGATCGTTTTCACTGTCATGCAATAAAAAAATAAATCGAAAACCATCCAGTGGAAAAAGTCAAGAATTCGTGATGTTGTAGAAGATAAATGAAGAAGACACTTCTCCAAGTTTTAGGCCCGTGCGTTTCCCCAAACTTCAGATATTCGTCGAAATGTTTCGCAGAAATTTACAGAGCCCAGTATGAAAACGCCATGTTGGTTCACATCTGTAGTGCACCAATATGGCAGCCGGAAAATAGCGTCAACATCTGTTACTTACTTTGGCTATCTAGGCGAGTGATCATCTGTACTGAACAGACAGCTATTTACTTAAGCACTTTTCCTAATGCTTTAAATTCTAAAAAGGCTCAAAACCATGAGATAAATATATATTTCTCAATAAACTTGATCGTCGCCTCGTGTCACGCACCGCTATAACTCAGAAATTCAAAATGCTCTGGTTTCCAAACGAAGCACGCTACTGAGCTTTAAAATTGCAAATGGATACAAATTTACCGCCTCTTATGCCTGATGAGGATATAAACTTTTGTGGCTCTTCAGTTTTTGATTTTTGAACATGATGACGCCACGTGAGAACGATCTATTAGCCAACATTATTCGTGCTTACTTTAATGATGCGGCTGCCATTTTCGAATTCGTTCAATACCACATACATGCTGGAGGGTGTAAACTGCAGGTTGCCTAACCCTACTTCACCATATTGAAACAACCCAACACTTTACTAATGCTAACATTAGGCCTAAAAAATAATGTTTAAGCCAAAGGTTAGCATTTTTGTAAAGGTTTGGGTTGTTTCAGTTATCGCAAAACAATGACATGCAACCCTAACCTGCAACCTGCAATGGGCAACCTGCAGTTTACATCCTCCGCATACATTTACAGTATACTGTATTGGCTTAAACTTTGCTTGTGTGCTAGAAAAGACGAATCAGCCATTGCACAACCATGCCACTTGTGTTGTGATTCAAATTTATTGCTTTCCTTTGTTTCAGATTATAATAATGAATATTTGACAAAGAAAAATCAAAATCAAACTGGTTTAAAAATTCTTAGACCAAGAAAAAATTGAACCACAACAAATGCACTTTGTTTAACTTTGAAAATGCACTTTGCAAGCTTGAGTGAGATTTGTAACTGAATGCCAAAAAAGAGAAGCTGAAATCTAACCTCAGGCATTTTCCCTGGAAAGCCCAAATTATTCGGCTTAAATTACCTTAAAGTTTCCAGCCTTGGTGGCCAGTGTAACTTCATCCTTTGGTACCTAAGAAAATAGAATTAAGAAACCCTTCCATTATGACACCCCAGAGAAAGCACTGACATTATTAACTTGGAAATAATGCTGTATGTGGCATGCACCTTGTCCTTTTCCTTTGGACGCTGAAGATTAGTAACAACTTTTCTTGGGTGTGCATACACATGAACTTCTCCACCTTTACTGGTACTCTCCGCTACATCGGCTCGCTGCACGCCCACCATGGGGAGAGCGGTTGGAATAACATGTCGACGCTGAATTAAGAAAAAAAGAAAAATGCACTTCAGAATGCTCAACAACTTAATTACTCCTTTAAGGACAGCACTAGCCTAAAGGTATTTTTGCATGGTTTACTGAATATATGCGGGAAAAGCAAATCTTAACAAGTGTTAATGAAACTCAAAAAGAAAATTGGGGGTAACCACACATTAATTTTTTAGAAGGTAATTAATCAACTGTACAATTATAATTATTTGGAAAAAGCTTTAATTAAAAATACAAAGCAATGTATGGCGTTCTTTTCCAAATTGAAGCTTAATTATCTCTGAAAAATGCATGGTTACCCTGGGCTGGCCCAATTTTCTTTTTGGATACCAAGATCACTTGCTAAGTTCTGCTTTCTCAGCATAGTTTTAAACCATGCAAAAATATCCCTGTATTAATAAGCACCACCCACTTAATTTGAGTATCTTGAGATGCAGAACATTTGCACAAAAACAATAGTAGGCACCATCCTTCATAATGCTAACAAATAAAAAACTCCTAGAAAAAAAGACAGCAAATTTATACCTACATGTACTGTAACTAAAGTTCTACACTTAAAATAACTATTGTGGAGTGAACTTGTTCTACATGTACTGTGCAATGCTACAAACAATGGCATTACCGTACCTTTTTTGAAGCCTGTTTTTGTGGATTGAGTCTGTCTACCAATGCCACTCTAGAGGCAACAGCTTGACGTGTCTAACAATAGGAAATACATTGAACAAATTCATTTATTTTGATCTCTAGCTTTTCTTCTCATCCTTCAGAATAAAAGAAGTTTTTCCAAACGAGAACCAATTCCATTACCTTTACCTCATCTCTGTAATTCATCTCCCTTAACGTCCCTGATTGTGAATTTCCATTTACTGGTTCATGGTTTAACTTAGCTGTGCTGTCCTCATGTCGAAAACGTCCAACCAGAGGACTATCATGGGCAGTTACGGTTTTTGGTGGCTTCAAT
Organism: Montipora capricornis; assembly: GCF_036669925.1. NCBI lineage: Eukaryota > Metazoa > Cnidaria > Anthozoa > Scleractinia > Acroporidae > Montipora > Montipora capricornis. The sequence goes on from NC_090890.1 coordinate 10,659,334, forward strand.
GAAGCCTTAGCATTTGCAATAATTCCAAACTGAGCAACTTTTTTACCAGGAGGAAATTTAATGTAATCATAGAGCTGATGCCAGTCTGCACCTTTTGGAGAGGGATATGCCATTTCTCGTGGCATAGGACTGATACCCTGCTCCAATAAACCAAGTTTACGAGCTTCCGAAGCTGATATACCAGGCTGGTAATCAATGTCACTTGTAAACAACCCCTTAAGAAACATGTTGGCACACAGGCGTATATTTTTCAGGTAGGAATACTGCCGATTCAGGTAAACTGACAGGATGTATCGAAGGTCCAGTACCAGGACGGTCCAGCGACTGGTTTGTGAAGTGCTGCCCACAAGACCTAGAAGATAGAAAACAAGTTTCTTGTCCACCTTAACTGGTACAATACATCGCTTACATGAAAAAGCCAAGGGGACTAACTTAAAATCTAAAAAGTCATTGATCTCATTAGAATACAGCCTTAAATGATAAATTAATATAAATAGGATCCAGAAAATTTATGTCATCCAGGATAGACTGTAAATGAGATGTATAAATGTCACATTGAACATCACTACACACTATAAGCGCCCTCACCCTAAAAACTCAGCCAAACAAACGGAATTCACCTTTATCACTCGGCGGCCATTTTGGAGTCCGTGGGGAATAAAGGCTTTGTCTTTGCATTGTCTTTGCCCGCCCAGCCTCACACTGAATGAGAGGTTCGACGGGCAAAATCTTTTGTTAGGACATTGAGTGATATGGGCCAATTGTTCCTTATGAAGGAATTTCGAAATGAAAAACAAAACTAATCTCCCCAGCCGTCAATCATGGACATGCGTTAGAAAATACAGTAGGACAAACATTTATAAACTGATTTCAATGTTGACAAACTTACTAGTCAAGGTGGACACTTCATTAACAGTTACTTCATCAACCGATCCTGGGCGAGGACTTGACACAAACGGAAACTGAAGCCATGTTGAAGTAGACTTGAATTCTTTGAACATGTTTGAGAAAGATATCCTGATTGTCAATCCCTCATCTGTTGCCACGTCAACATGCGCAACAAAATATTTGCCAGGAATAGGTCTGAACAGGAAGTAGAGATAGCGCCCAGTCAATCCCAGAGACTGTGTGCTGGTACGAGGAAACTGAATAAAATTGCTGGCTGGAATTGAACCTGTGATTCGGTACACTGTACCTTTCAAATCTTTGTCCTGCAGTAATTGACAAAAGAAGAGAAGTAGCAGAAGTTATTCATAGCAAAGCTGGGTTTTGCACTGCATCTTATGCATCACTTACCATAAGAGTTGTGACCTCCCCCTCTTTGGAACATTTCTTCCATTCTCCAATGTTAAAATGTTTGAAGATGTTGACATTGGGATGTTGCCAGACTGAGAAACATAATGTGAAATGAGAACCCCCTGAAAACCACAGTTTTGATGTTTTTATGGTGGACTATGCGTGGAAATGACAATTAAACAAAAAAACATGTAGCATGATCAAAAGAATATATTAAGGTCCCTGCCTGGCTTAGCCTGTGTAGCAAGCGTTTCCATGGTAAGACTGAGAACTGGGCTTTCAGGTGTTTTCACTGAGCAAAAAATGGGGCAAGTCATTTTTCATTTTTTGCTCAGTCAAAACATCAAAACTTTCTTCTGTGAAACCCTATGGAAATAATTGCTATGCAGGCTTATGCCTTATTTAAAGATTCTAATGTATGTGCATGGCTGCCACAAAATGCTGCCTACCTGCAAATAATAATAGCTTGGGTTTACACATATTTAGACACATAACATAATTACACTGTTCCCATACAATGATAAATAGATTTCTTTTGTTTCACAGTTATAACCCCTCTTCTCCTCCAGCGCTCTCATAGAAACTACTTTAACTCTTATAATAATTATTATTATATTATTATGTTAGTGTACAAAACACGTTGCCAGGTCAGTTTGTATTTTGTTCTCAGTATAAGACCTACTCTCGTACCCAGATCTTCCACGGTCATACGGAAGGAAGATCTGGTAAAGTTCGATTTCGAGCATGCTCAGTGCCAGCGAGGCCCGAAATACGGGCTTTTCTATCACTGCGCATGTTCGTACTCTCTGTTGTGATTTTGGGTGATTTTGCGGAATAAACATGGATTTCGAGAGTATTCTTGAAGAGATTCTTTTGGGTAGAGGACAAGGAAACCTTAAACTTAAGCCGAAACAGAAAGAAGCGCTACAGGCGATTGTTTTTGAACGGTCGAGATTGTTTAATTGTCGGAGTAACTCAGAATCACTGAAACGAGCGCTTAAGCTTAATCAATAAAGGAGTGCTATTTTCTTCACACGATCTCGTGCAAAGTGTAGTTAGCCAAACAGTAAATTGAAAGCGAAAATGTTAAAGAGTGCTTAGAGCTAATCACTGCAACGAGTGCTATTTTCTTGACAGGATCTCGTGAAAATTGTAGTTAATCTAACCGTAAAATTCACAATTGATCACTACTTAATTCGCGAGTCACGCTTTAAGAACGAGAAACACTGTTTTGAATAAATTACATACTTCAACTTGAATTTATTAGTTTCTGCGTACCGGGTAGTAAGCTACTCAGAACTTTATTCGAGTGGCAGGGTACGTGGGGCTTTCGTCGGTACCATTTACACAAACGACGCAAATTTTTAAAACGATTTTCCTCAACTGTAAAGCATTTACGGCGTCGGAAAAAACAAAACTTTCCTCAGAAAAACTGGCATTTAATCAAAACAAAACATGAACTTGCAAAAACAAAAAATTCAATAAGTGCCCCGCGAAATAAGCCAATCGGAGCGTAGATTGAATTGCCGCAACCTTTTTTTAGTAGCCAATGAAAAATGGTGTACTGTCGAACTTTACCAGATCTCACATTTCCAGTGACAGAGTGAGGTCTGGGTACGAGATTATATAAGACCAAAATCAGAAACTAGTGAAAGTGCTAAAATACAAAATACAAAACTGCATCCAATCATTGTAACATTTGGTGCATTCACAACACTAAAACACTATACCAAGAAAGAGACAGTGTGACCCAGAGGTGAGGGCATTAGGTAAACCTGGAAACCATTTCCCTTCCTTGCTCAGTTATTGAACAAAGTATGACCACTTTTCCCGCCTTTCAAAGCGAATGAAAAAGTGAAATTTCAATGAAAAGGTCTAAAAACAACAAGTGCTATGTATTTTGGAAGATTTCAGGGAATAAATTACCGCTAAGGGGAAAAGTGTGTTAAGGTGATAGTCACTTGAAATATTACTATGTGCAAATGTAGGTCCTATACCAGTATAAATTTACTTTACTTTCAGAAATCTACCCATTCGCAGCCATCATGACAAAGTCAATTACACTGTATGTTATAACCTGAATCTGATCAATAGGCTATTCCAAGTTTACATGTATGCCTGCCTCTGCTTCAAAGTGAGTCTAAGTGCCAAGTTTTTCTTATGAAAATTAGTTTTCATTCATGTGAAAAGTAATCGACTAGAGCTAATTACCATGTCACAAAACCTTCAAACTTAGACTCGCTTTGAAGAGGACTTCATTGAAGAACTTCATTGAAGATCTGGGGATCAGTGTTTCTTTTGGAGAAGATGGAAATAAATGTAAAGCCGGTGATACACGGTTCAACATTTGTTGTTCAATAAATGTTGCAGCTGTTGTTCACCAAATTAATGCTGAACAGTGTGTCATGCCATGTTGAATGTTGAAATGTGCCATTCAGCAAGTTGAACGTTGTTGAACGATGTTGATCGAAAATAGAGATCAGCTCTGTTCGGTTCAACATGTCTGTGCAACATGGTTCCACATTTGTTGAGCAACAAATGTTGCAGGATGTTGAACACCCTGACACCAACGGTACACGTCGGCGAATACTTCATCTAGTGGAAGATCTTGCTGCAAAAGTTTACATGTACAAGGGCATATTTAGCTGCATCTCCACATTAAATTAAGCTTAAGCTTGCGTTATTTTAATACGCGGAGGTTTTTATATTCTTAGCCGCTGAATCTAACACTAAAAATAATAGACACAGCTACTCACATTTGGACATCTTAAGAATTCATCTGTATAACAGAGATATTCTTATATTGTACCGGGAAATTTCCCAAGATAAATTGGATAGAGAGTGTTGATGTCCATTTCGGGAATTTCGTTATATTTGGCGCCATATTTTTCGAAGTGAAGAAGACGAGTCTGACGTATGTTGAGTTCGCCGCTGATGAAAGGGAACGCGTCCCGGAAATTTGTCCCGGAAATTCGTCCCGGAGATCCCGGAGTCCCGGTTAGAAACGAACAACAAAGATGGCGTCCAACAGACAGCCGGTTGCTAAAGGAGGTTTGTGGTCGACACACACCGCTCCTGTAAGCAAGGAGACACAAAATCTACTCAAAGGTAAATGGGAAATTCATCGGGCACTCCTGTTTTAGAGTTTCCGTTTGTTGATTCCTTGTTTGTCGCGGTCTTTTTTCATTGACAGTTATGATGGAAGAATCGAAGTTGACTAATTTTCAGCGCAGACAGCTACAAGAAAACATCAAAAGTAAGGTTTGATCAACGTTTATTGTTAAATGTTGTTGAGTGAAAGGATTCCATCCCTCTACAAAAGATCTTAGAAGTTGTTTGTGGCACAAGAATTTACACGAAGTTCAAAATAGCCAGTCGGAGGCTGGATGTGGGTATAATTTGCATGCTTTGAAGTGGATTTCCCGCATCTTAAGACTTGCAGAGAGTTGTTGCTGAAAGTGAGGACGTTTTCGACTCATATTATGCACTACCCCACCGTCATTGAGTGTTTTATTATTTAAAGCAACAATACACAAGCCGGCCATGTTTGGAGAAAACAATAATAAAGAAATTAATTCCTATTATTAACATAAATTTTGTGGATAAAGAACTTTGATCAGCTACAAACTGCCTGTGAAAATAGCAATACAGCTTAAATTTTGTCACTCATAAAGAAAATCAGCAAATATGAGATCTATTTTTGCTTCGAAGTCAGTCTAGATTTAACAAGATTTATAGTTATATACAAGTTTCTGCTGCTTTATTTCAAACTGCGCAGCATTAACTGAACACGCCATATGGCACTATTTTTGTTGGTATTGTGCAATGTTATTTAAAATACTATCATCACCGCTTTCAAAAATAGCCTGAAAAACTGCCGTATTTTTGCGTTGGATGAATGCACCTTTTCAAGCAAAAGGTCTGGAGCAAGGGAGAAAACGAAGATTGAGACAGGGGAGAGACTACTGTTTTGCAGTCTATTTCAAAAACTATGTATCCTCCCTCAGAGTCAGATTGAGATCGACTGAAACTCAGCCCACATACCCAGGTCACGGAGGTGGGAGGTGTTTCATAACCACTAAACCACCCTGACTGCCAAAGCATTGCTTACAAGACTTTGGATTTCTTTTGATTTCTTTCAAAAAGCATTTTTTCCAAAATTTGAGCTGCTAAATTCAGGGTGCGGCTTGTCTGCAGGTGTTAACAGTATTTCATTTTGCAACACTAGCTTGTCACAAAAATCAAGAGGAGAGTGCCTGCGTGAAGACTAGAACCTCTGACATCCAGGGAAAATGACAACATTCATTGACAGAAATCTATGTCGATGAAAGACAAAATTAACATTTATCTGGCTTCTCTTTTAGGAGGTGAATCTCTTCCAGTCTCGTGTAATCCTACAACAAGTAGAAGTGCAAAGGTCCAACCCAAACGTTCACCTCAGAAACCTTTGCCGAAAGTAATGAATGCAAAGCATCTGTCGGGTGGGAAGAGATCAAAAGATGCAATTGACATGAAAAATACGACAGAGGCTCAAGAAATTTACAAACCTCCAGTGGGCAGTAAGTTGAAGTTGGTTGGATTTAGTTATGTCGGATTGCCATAGGCAATGGTGTTGTCAAAACAATTATTATTTTGCTTGAGTTTCGTGGTCATCCCGATGGTATACGGTACGTTTTTACATGTACATGAATTGATTTTGGAGAGTTTGCAAGGTTGTTTGGACAGTAGGGAGTTGCTGGAGTGGATGGTCCAGAGCAGGATGGTGTTGATACAGAAGGATCATTCCAAGGGAACAGTGGCTACATGTTGCATACCACATTTGCATCTTTGCTGTTGATGTGGACTCAGCTACTCTCTGGGATCTTGACAGGCAGAGAAGCTGTAAGGACATTTGCATAACAGAATTTTGGTTGTTTCCTGATGAGCAGAATGGGTGCAGGATGAGGTTGCAGGGTACGAAGAATCAGTTGTTGATAAACAAGGCAGTGCTAAGGGAAGCTCAGGCAAAGGAAAGGTATTAATTTTGGTGATGGGGTGGATCGATAGATTATCAGAAGGCCTGTACATGTGGATGATATGGTGCCACATTCTTGGAATGTTGAAATGTTGGAAAAGATCAAGGTGGCTGACAATATGAAGGGTTTGTTGTGTGGCAGTATGAGCGATTGGAAAACTGACGTCAAAAAATTAATGGGAAAGTGTTGGGTGAAGTAGGGATTAAACAGGAAATATTCCAGGGGGACTCCTTGTTTCCACTGTTGTTTCTCTTGCAATGATCTCTCTCAACATGACTTTCGTTGTTGTTGTTGTAACCTACGTAGCAGGCGGTTTGGCAAATTTTAGACACTTCTTTCCACCGAGGTTGACTTTTGAATAATATGACCGCCCAAAAACCTGGACTGAAATCAAATAAGAATGCAATGGGGGAGGGGCCAAAGAGTAGGAGTCTCACTGAAAAGTCAACCCCGGTGGAAAGAAGCAAGTAAAATTCGCCAAACCGCCTGCTATGCAAGCTATTGTTGTTGAAACAGGAGAACATTGGGTACAACCTCAGGAAGGATCGTAGGTTGATCAACCATCAATTTTGTCGTTCAAACATGAAGGTGTGTTAGGTCTTAAGAGGAGCTGGGGAGCTTGATCTATGTTGTACCAATTTTTGGTACAGTCATGTACTGTATGGATGGAGTTTGGGCTGGACAAGTGTGCTGTGTCAGTGTTGAAGAAGGGGGGTGCAGGTTTATTGTCACAGTGAAGGAATTGTGTTGCTGGATGGTCAGGTGATGGGCGAGATTGACTGTAAGTACTTGGGATTTGTTGCCATTACACCTGTAGAGTAACATCCATAATGGGCCTATGATTTTAGAAGGAGGAAGGGTTAATGAATTATATTAATGCACAAACTGTCATAAAAGTCAAGACTGCATGCAGTTGGTTTAGGAGACTGTATAGTCTTGTTTGATGTTTTCAATTATTATAATTATAATAATTATTATGGAAAGTTATCTCAAAAGTGATCCCTCCTTGTATAAAACGGTTTTTGCGATCTACAGCTGTATGGTATGTAAATAGACTTAATCTTTAATTACCACTGTAGAATTGATCTCAGAGAAGGATAAAAGAAGACTACAAAATGTCATGGCTTACGGAGAGGATGGTAAAGAAATTGAAGACACTCCCGTACAGAAAAGATTGTTACCTGAGGAAAAGGTTTCAGAAAAAGAAATTGATCGTTTTGATGAAGGTACAGTTTTAAAATACATGTACCTGCACAGACTGTCATGGTTTAAATAACAAGAAGGGTCTGCCACTGAGGTATTTTTGTCTTGCAGTTATGAGACTTCTTCCTTTTAGCAAATTCCGGGCTGGAATGTCCAATTTCGTTAAAAGACTCCTATGGAATCCTCTATGATCCAGATGAACTACTAAACCACGAAACAGCAAAAGACCAAATTGAATACTAACCCACAAAGGTTGGATTTTGAGATTAAAATAATATCGTTTTAGGCCTAAAACGTTATTGCTCCCAATTGAGATTAAGGTTACTGTAGTCCTAAAACATTTCCAAATGGTCTGGATAGCACAAGTGTTACTAATATTTTAAAAAATACAACCACACTATTGAATTTACGGAACGTGATGAAAATTTCATTATTTTCAACAAGTATTGCAAGGATTTAAATGTTAAAGTAATTTTCTCTCCATTCAAACTGTGCAACATTTTTAGTCCAAAGGATTTCATTCCGGATTCTCTCAAATCACCTGTTGTATACAAATTTACTTGTGCAGGCTGTGGTGCTCGCTACGTTGGTGAAACCAACAGGCATTTCTACACATGTGTAAATGAGCACCTTTTCCAGGATAAAAATTCTTACATTTTCAAGCATCTTAGTTTTTCTAAAAATTGTCACGATAATTGTGATGTTTCTTGCTTCAAAATTATTGATAATGCTACTTCTTTCCATCAACTCAAAATCAAGGAGAGCTTCCATATTGAGCGGTTGAAACCCGAACTCAACAATGTCGACTCAGTTTAGCATTACACTTTTAAACTTTTACCATTATGTCAGTTGTGTTCTCTATAATATTGTTGGTTCGTTTGAATTTTACCTACTTGTAAGGAATATTTAATCTACAAAGAATCATTGTATTGATAGTTATATATATACGAATTATCTTGTAAAAATTTTAATGTTACTCTCACTATGGCTGAAGATGATGTTTGAAACATCGAAACATGTTCCGTAAATTCAAAAGTGTGGTTGTATTTTTTAAAATATTAGTCCTAAAACAATATTTAATCTCAAATTCAACGTTTGTCGGTTAATATTCAATGTACAGTATGGTGTTTTGATGTTTCGTTTTGCTGTTTCAGTGTTTTGCTTTTTCACTGTTTGGCTGTTTAGTAATGCCCGTATGGTCCCTAAGAATACAAGGACTTAAAAAGGCTTTAATATCCCAATAAAAACTGGCAACTTACAAATTGTAAAAGTGTCACAGTTCTAATAATAATCATTATTATATAAATGTATATGTTGTCTTTGAGGACTGGAACAAAAACCTTTTCGAGCATAGTGGGGAGTGGCAAATTCGACTTTGACATCAATTCCTGGAATTAAAGCTCAGATACTGTATACCAACTGGTGGTAGGAGAGCCTCTCATCGCTGCATTTAACTGGCCATGGTGGCTTCTTTCTGCTTCTCTGACTTGGCTGCCATGATGTAAAGTGGTCACTACAAATAATTTCTGATTTTTGTGTTAGCAGCTATATGTATAGTAAGGACTTTTTATGACTTTTTCTACACAGTCGTTCAGGAAATAGAGGATAGGAGAGCATTTTTGGATGAAATGGAAAAACTTGGACAAGGCAAAAACTACAGAACAATCATTATGACAGAAATATCACAGGTAAGGCAGATCAACAACAAAACTTGAGATGCAAACCTCAACTTTATACTCGGTCATTAACATAATTGATGAATCAAAATAGTAATTTGTCACTGAACAGTAATACCGGTAATAATTAGACCAAGTAGTGATTAGTTGAAAGCCTTAATTCTTCCAGACATACAAGTCCAATGGTACAGTCAAAGTGTTGTTACAATTTGTTACAGAGGCAATGCTTTTTCATCCACAGAAAATACGGGAACTGGAATTGATTGACAAAGAGAGAAGTAAAGAACTCAATCTGGTTGAACAAGATCAATGACAGTTGTGAAGAGATGGCAAAAATAGCTCAGTGCATAGCCTGTTTTATAGTTTAAGATAACTAGAGTTTCAAATTCAAAAATTAAACAGATCCCTCACCAACGTTTTAATATTCAAGTACATAAAAAAAGTTGTTGGTGCAAATACTGTAGTTGCATTTGCAAGAGATGAATGAAAAGTTGATTACGGAGTCATACAGTACATGTACTTGTCACCTGCAGCTACAAAGTTTAATTCATGGTACACTGTAGCTCCATTGGAGTCCCGTTTCTTAGGGGTAAGAGAGCAACAGAACTAGTTGTCAGTAGATTGATTGCAGTTACTGGTATGAGCGAAGGCCAATTAATCCTGCATGATTTTTGGCCTTTTACATCACACAAATTCATTCATTCATTCAGTGAAAAGCTCTCTGTTCCACGAACTGTAATTATGAAAATAATCCAACGTTAAACATTGTCTGTCCTGGCATTGTAGCAAGGGATTATCAATAATTGGAATTTAGTTCCACGACTATTGCTCTCACAAGACAAAATGTTGGTTTAATTTTCACAAAGTCCTTGCATGCTTTTCCCCCAAGGGGTTTCAGATGGATGAGTAAAAGCATCTGGCATTAGACAATGAATTTAGGGAAATTCATGTCCATTCAGGGGGGTGGAGGCTGCAGGGGCATTTTTCAGTGGTCAAGGGCATTCAAACTAGTAATCAGAAACTCGTACATGTACATTAGGTTTGGTTCCCATTAAAAAGACCTGAACTATTTTCCCAGGGTCTCAATATACATTGTACATGTAATAATTAACGACAGTCGTACAGTACCACTCAAGAGTATTTAAACAGCCTTGACATTGGAGAAATCCCAAAAATCTGAGCAAATAACTCAACTTTCAAATAAATGTCATCAGCATTGCAAGAATGATTAGTAACCAAATACATGCAACTATTCAACTGTCAGTTATTTGCTCTGACTTTTAGAATTTCTTCAATGTTAAAGTCTTTGCCAGTGAAAGTAGCAGTACTTAATATCTATAAACAGTTTTACTCAATTATGGGAAAATACCAATTCAATTACAGCATGCTATCGATGCTTGAAAAGAAGTTATTTTAAGCAAAATACATTTCTTAGAGTTAAAACTCCAGTGTATCATAGTTGTTTATTTGTACACATCTTTGCCCCATCATAATATTAATAAAATTAATTATACCAGTTCTTTAAAACAGTATTACCTTGAGTATATATTGTAAAAATAATACATATTTTTCAAAATTTCATTCCCTTTCAGTCCCTAAGATCACCACATGTCATGCCCAGCAAGGAAAACCAGCTCCTTGGTATTCACAATAATTCACCCCTCCCTTTGTCAGTCATATCTCACTATGTTGTGTGTACATGCATGTCACTTTGTAACTTGAATATGAATTTTGGCAAAGGTATCAAAATTTTAAAAAAAAATTGTACCAAAAAGGTCTAGCTTTTCTGACCAAAGAACTGGTAAATCCAGAAAAGAATTTCCGTCACATCAACAACCTCCGCACACAACTAGCAATAAAGTGAGATCAAGTTCTACTTCTATGGGATTTTGCCACCTACTAAAGGCTTTAAATACAACTACCATAATTATGAATAATTCTCGGGATCATGGAGCTCAAAAATATCCATGGATTCAAATTTATAGCATTCTGCTCTGACAGTAGATTCTTTAGTTTGGGATTTATTTAACAGGGACACCCAATGAGAATAGAGTTCAAAACCACTTAAACATAGCATTTTTAAACGTATTTTATTATTTAAATGGGAGATAGAGGCATACTTTTATCCCCTAAAAATTTTTCATCTCTTCGGATTCCCTAGCTGAAAGCCTAGTGAGCCAAAAATTATAGGGATCAAAACTTACCTTTTCGAAAATTTCAGCCAGAAAAAAGGTTCCCGAAAATTCTAGGTGACCTTTTTAGGGTAAAAATTCGTTACAAATTGGCAATTATACCATGTTTTAGATGTTCGAAAATCCTAAGATAGGCAGGCAAGCAAGGAATTTTACAACAAATGTTCTGAAAATTCTAGATGTCAAATCGTCTTCCAAACAGATATTTTCCGAAAATTGACGTTGGGTGCCCCTGATTTAAATTTAACCTGGCGATACCGGCCAATGAATACCGGTATGCCTTTTTTGTAGGGGCATTGTACCAGGGAAAATGTTCAAGTCCCAGCTTTTATGATGCACAAATTCAGACCAGCTGAATTTTATCCAGCCTTTAATGGCAACAAAGTGAGAAACAAAAAACAACAATGTTACCAGTACAGTAATTAAATCTGAATAATTAAATCTGAACTCTGTCCCCTTGAGCACTGAACTGAGGTCATGGGACTCAAGGTGGAGGTCTTAGCCAATTATGGGAGGTAATGTTAAATGCACTGATCATTGACGCTACGTGTACTTCGACTGTATTTGCATTATCTTGTGGTGATTTTGGTCTCTGCAAAACAATCGAACTTTTGGAAACTGGTCAGTGCCAAATGACAGCCATTAAATTGCAACAATATTAAATTTGACAATCTTAAAAGAACTCCATCAGAATTTTCATTTTCCAAAGACTAATATCTAATATTTCTTTTAAAAAGACTATCCTTAGCAGTAAAATCTTGAAAATGCAACTTTGGTGAAATCGGGTCTCTGATCCCAACAATTGTCTGGTGATGCAGCTCCTGAAAATAGAATACAAAAGCTTTAAGTGTCTTTTAGTCACTGGTTCCTTATTTAAGTTTTTTCTTGAATGTCCTGTGATAGTCTAAGTGCAGCAATTGTTACCATGTATTTTGTTCAAGTTGTGTTGGAATTATAATAAGTAAAATTATAATTACAGGTATTACACTACTGCACCTTTAACAAGTAATTAACAAGAATTTCTGGACTGTTAGGCACTGGATGAGGTTATACTCCAAATATTTCCTCCAGAAGAAATACCCAAAGAAGAAACAAAATGGCTTAAGGCAGACCATAATTTATACATCTCTGATCTAGCATGTGTTACAAGACAGTACAATTTGTGTTCTTTCAAAACAACTGTGATGTGGCATTATCATTGATTTAATGGCTGCATGCAATCATATGCATTCATAGACTTTATGTTTGGGAACAATAATTATTTACTTACCATCTTGCAGAGCATGCTCAACCTTGTCATCCTCCTGAATTTCTCTAAACAACAACAAAAAAGATTATTTTCAAGATGCAAGTGTTATGCAAGTATGCCTATATTATTAAAATCACAAGTAATAATATTGCAATGCATATATGTAAATACTGATTTGGACCTCAGTATGTCTAGTGTAAAAAGGCAAATTAATCCTAACCCATCTTGTGTGCCTGCCCAGTTTAATCTCTTTAAGAGAAACATGTTATTTGGTCAAATTTACAACCATGTCAGCTCATCAAATCAGCGAAAACTTTACCAATGCTGGACTGTGATACAGTTTGGCTTGATTTGCTTACTAATCGCTTGCTTGCTTTACCTCTCTCCCTCCCACTTCCTACTCATGCATCCTTTCCATGCACTGGGCATAAACCTGATATTTTATTGAATGGTTGAGTTTTTTTCCTGTGTTTTTATAGTAGTCATACTTGTACCGTGAAGTACCCTGCATGGGACTCATGTCCCATTGCATTTCTTTTTTGTGTGTGTTTTTTTCTGTAATGATTTGCCATGTTTCCCGATGTAGTTTGAAAATAATACAATAGTTTTACAATAGCTTCCCCAATGATGGGTTAAATCATCTGGCATTAGATAGTCAAGTTAAATTATAGTATCACTATAAAGGTCTACTATCTATGGTTATCCAAAAAAGAGCAGGCTTGATTTAAATAACTTGGGCCAAGCAAAATAAATTAATTTTAAGAACTGCAAAGGTGCAGCAAACTGACTGGCTGACTAAGACTGAAAAACTGAAAGTAAAACAGTGAACAGATGGTGCCTCATCAACCAGTGCAATCTGAATAACCAACTAACTTGAAAGCAGATGTACAGACCCACCAATTCCCTCTCAGACTTACCAAAATGAGGCAATGCTTGAAAGGGTTTTCAGCTGAGTGCATGCATTCATGAATCAAAATGGGTGACCAGAGATAATAACTTTACCACTGATTCCGCACACTTTTCTTCTAATTCTTAATATAAACATAAATCACCTATTCACGAAAACTACGCAAATTTTGCACAAACAGTTTAATGGTCACTTAAACCTGTTTGTGTTGGCTTGTAGTTCCATGCACACATGGACTTGAATGAGCAGGTGACACATATGTAAATGCTGATTTTGTAACTCCCTCATTTTTCCTGATTTTGCAACTTCACTCATTTATATCTCTGCTTCCGGATGGTAACTTAATAATGTTTTCATTTTTTTACATGTTAAATTAATTTGAAAAAAAACTGATTTTTCTTAAAACTGGCCTACGACTTTTTATTAATTTTAAATGCTTCAGAGATTATTGATTTCCTAACATTATCAGGTACATGTGTCTTTGTGGGAAGATTTCACCATTCCACTTTTTCAAAAAAGAAAATTTATGCTGATTTGGAGGCTCAAAGAAATGTCTTATATCATTGCCATAGTAATGGTATTGTGGAAGAAAATGTGATGTGAAAAATCTATGATGGGCCAAATTTCGTCTTGATATGATTACCCTTAGGCTATTTCCCTGAACAGAATGTATTTGTGTGAAGAAAGCAGAAACTATTTCGAGCCTCCCCTTAAAGCTCACATTATATACTGTCTTTTGAAAGACCACGGCTAACTTAGACTTAAACTATTTGACTGTAATGACACAGTTGCTGGTTTGTCTTCTACATTTCTACAATTCATGAAGCAAGGACAGTAAACATAAATACCTTACTCTTTCCTCCTCCAGACTATCCACAATGAAGCTTCTTCTTTGAACCAGCTCAAGCAACTCTGACAATAACTCCCTCTCTCTCTTTAAATCATCAGAGGACTTCACTTCATCTATTGAAAAAAATAATTATAATGAAAGTTATTGACCCTTGAGTCCAGGAAGGATTCAGGAGGTTTTAGCACTTCTATGAATTCATAGGCCACTGATTATTGAGCGACGACTAATAAGTACCACTCTTCAAAAGCATCAGTAAGGCAGATGTGTCCAGACATGCCAGGGGTTAAATCCAGATTTTAACATGCATGACAAAGTGTTGTTGTTGGTCTCCTTCCCAACATCAACATCTCGAGTCAAACAAAAACAGACAGTACTGTAAACATCCCAAAGTGTACTTCAACATCAATCATGTCTACAGCATCACATTGTCCCCTGAACTCTGCCCAGGACTGAAGTAATGATAAACGGCTGCATTTACCACAATCTAAAAATAACTCTTAAGCCTCACACTTACCTTATTAATAGACATGGAGTAGTAAATGCTTAAAGTGAACAGCGCGAGGAGGGGACTCCGACCCATAATTATAAAAAGGATGGGGGTGCTTGTCGTACCTCTTCGGGGTTAAAAAAGCGGTTTTGATACCTCTTAGGGTGTTCGGCCTCAAAAGGTCCACAGCAGAAGCTTTAGCAGTACCTTTTAGGGTATTGAACATTTGACAATATTAACTAATTTTTAATTTTGTCTAATTATAACCTATAATTTGGTACCTCTTAGGGGTGAAAAATATTTCATGCCATGCCCACAAGACAGGATCTTGGTACCTCTCAGGGGTTCTTTTCAAAATTTTCTGACAAGCATCCTCATCGTTTTTATATGGGAGTCCCCCAACCCCACCCCCACCCCCCGGGGTAAACAGAAGACTTTGCCGTAAGGGAGAAGTGACCTTCGCTCTTACCTAGACAATTTAAAAAATTTTTGGTTTTCACATGATGTCATGGCCGCCATGATGGCGTAACCAAGCAATGAAACAGCGGCCATGTTGGAGTCCCGATCCAATCCTCCGCGAATTGAACTCTATTGTTATGCAAACGTTTTCTTTTGTTTTCCTTGAAAAACGTTGTTGATCACATGAGTAAAAGCCAAGATTAACTGACTCTAAATTGCTTAAATTGACCAGTTACAGTAAGTGCGGAGGTCACCTCTCCCTTGCGTCTATACCCTGCACAAAAGCATACATTTAATACATTTATGGGGAGACTTTGTGTTTGACATTGACATGCATCTATCGATTAACTGTATTTCTGGACATATTAACAATTCACTGAAAAACTATGTCCCCGTTAATTAACCCATTGACATCCAAACCGGCCGAAACCGGCCAGACTTAGTATTTTACTCTGTCTAACGCCAGACGATTTTACACGTCAATGGGGAACCCCTGGGAGTCAATGGGTTAAGTGCAGTTGGGAGACTAAGGAACCACACAGAAACAATGATTGAAAGCAATGACAGACCAACATGTTGATTAGAAATTTTGAACATCTGAACACCCAAGTTAAAGATGCAGTAACCCCAGTGTCTGCATCATATTGCCTCACCTCTCATTGCAATCAGTTTTCTTAGTTCTCCTTCCACTGCTTGATATCTCTTCTCATAATGGTGAGACTGCAATCTATCAAGAAAAGGTTACCAATATTTCATTGCATGTCCTTCCTAAACAACCTTTTCTTAAGGAGGCTCGAAAGGGTTTCAACACTTAGAAGACACTCGCTGTAGATCAAATGACGCTACAACACTGTATCATGTAACAGCAATGTTATGGTACCATATGAAATACCGATTATTTTCAAACAAGATGTGATCATTATTTTGATATAAAAAAGTTACCTTGGCAATGGGAAAGCCCAGCAAAAGCACCCTATATTTTGGATTTAGTTGTCCATACCTAAAAAACCAACTCAGTGACCCCCCTTTTTTTATTGCTGAAAGGTGGTTAGAAGGTCACGATGAAACTTTCAGAACCCCTGGGAGTCAATGGGTTAATAACCACTGTTAACCCATTGACATCCAAACCAGTCTAACTCTGTCTCACTCTGTCTTTACTCTGTCTAACGCCAGACAATTTTACTTGTCAATGGGGAACCCCTGGGAGTCAATGGCTTAATAAAATCACAAAATTAAGGTGGCTCTGAATCCGCTGGACAGAATTTTTTAAAACTTTGAAGAAAGTTTCATCTTGCCCTTTTGATTACTTTTCAGAAATAAAAATGGGGGTCACCGAGTTCATTTTTGAGATATAAGCAACTAAAGACAAAATAAAGGGTGTTTATTGCCACGGTGACAAATTACATCACAATAATGACGACTGAATCTTGTTTAGTAATAATTCGTGTTTCATTTGGAACCACAATATTGCTAATACATGATACAATGTTGTGGTGCCAATCCTTCTAATAAGACTACTTGGAAGAGTTGAAACTAGTTTGAGCCACCTTAAAAGAAGACCAGGATGGAAGGTCAACAACTCTGTCCCATCCCTCTTAGACTGGTTAAACAGTTGCCATGTCACCTTTACTGTATAAGTACCACACTTCTGCCAAAAGCTATGCAAATAGAATGATTTTTTAGGAGCGGGGAGGGGAAGGGTGGTTGGCTGTAAAATATTACCATCCATCTCATCATCCTCATCACCATCATCAGAGAGTCAGGGTGGCTTAGTGGTTATCAACTGTGCGCCCCTCCTCTGCAACCCAGGTTCAATATCCTAGCCTTAGACATAATATTATTGTTGAGTTTCAGTAAATCTCAATTTGACCCCAAGACTTTTTTCTTTGGAAACACTGGGTTTCCTCCCTCATTAAAATCTCCCCTCATCACTGTCATTAGTGAATGACCAATGTCAGTCTCATAGACTAGGATGTCTCTGACCTAACATTAATTTATTTTGTTAAATTGGCAGATTCAACATGTGCTTACAGAGGAGCTCCATGCACCATTGGTAAGAAAACATGGTAACCCATCTGTGCGAGAAAATTTGGTTTTGATCACCGCACAACCATACGCCCACCCCTCCATGTATGCCACTATGATCAAATCGCTGGATCAAGTATCAATACTTGTATACTTGCGCCAAACATGGCAGTCATACTCCAGCTAGTTTACAGTGTACATCTTTGATATTGTGGTCAATTGGCACCTGTCAAAACAAGGTATCCGCTGACCAGTATCACGCGACCATATCGCAGCTCAAGTTTAGAGCTCATCAAGATCAGTTGTTTTGTTTTTGTTATTTTTTATTTAGTTGACCGCTGACCAGGTAATGGGTTTCGATTGGATTGCAGGCTCAAGCCAGGTTGACTTATTGTAAGAATAAATAACCTAGGAGCCCTGCTTTTAGGCTTGGCTAAATCTATATATTTACGTGTGACATCATGAGTGTGTCTTACATATACCTGTACAATAGTACTTACAAATAGATCAATTCAGAGTCTCTTCTTAAAATCTTGTTCCTCTCATGTACAACATAAAGCCATTCATGCAAAAGTTCATCTTCATTACAACTGTACAGGTTTTCAGCTGTGAAAAGAAAGAAGGATTTAAATTACAACATTTGGGTGAACTAGGTATACATTATTTTACTTGTGAACAACAACACATCCTTCTGAAAAAGTCAAGAAGGAGGGTCAAGAAAAGTAAAAAAAGAGGGTGAAGCAGGGTTGGCGCAGTGGTGAGAGCACTTGCCTCCCACCAATGTGGCTTAGTTTTGATTCCTGGACCTGATGCCATAAGTGGGCTGAGTTTGTGTTGGTTCTCTGCTCTTCTCCAAGGGTTTTTCTGCGGGTTCTCTAGTTTTCCTCCCTCAGCTGATTCCAGCTGGCTGTAAGCTGTGCTCCAAGGTCATACTGGTACGTGAACCATATAGTGGCAGCCAGAGGCGCCATGGTACACTTTCAGTTTGACCTTGTTGAGCTGCATCGTTGCTGTACTTTGTGATGACGACAAGCGAGACTTATTAGACTTATTAATTTCTCTCATGGGCTAAGCTAAAGGAGACTTGTAAGAACAGGGTTCAGGTGGTCTTTGTCCTGCGCAGAAGATTTAAAGTCAAATGGTGGAATAACAGCTATCATAGTAGACTGGAGGGTGTAAACTACAGGTTGCAAGTTGCAGGGTAGGGTTGCAGGTCATTGTTTCACCATAGCAGAAACAAATTAAACTTTTACTAATGCTAACATTTTTTAGGTTAGCACTTTTCAGTTATTGTACAACAATAACCTGCATCCTTAACCTGCAACCTGCACTTTACACCTGCATAGTAGATAAGATAGCAAGTTTTTAAGTTACCTGGAAATCATGGATGAAAGGGTGGATAAAATCTAATATTATCTATCAGTTAATGACATGGCTAGCAACTTGTAATGAGTAATTTCATCAATATTCCTATAAATGTGGTTAGAACCTTTGGTTGGCAAATCAACCTAAATATACACTGTACTCCAAAAAAATCCTTGAGAAACCTTGCTAAAATAAAACAATTTAAAGGTAGCATAATGTCAATGATCTATCCCCACAATCCTCATTTAATGTTGAACTCATGTGTAGCTATCTGTAGCAACCTACATGTAAACAGCCACTAATGTGTAAAGAGTATGGGATGGGACTAGGAGAGGATTTGACAAGTAGAGTCCGGTGATGACCGGTTGAGACTGTTCCCAGGGGAGCACTGTCCAGAGGGGAGACTGTTGTAGCACATGCATTCTTCAAACCCATCTACAAACATATTTCTGCAAGTTTGTATGAAGTTGTACAATGAAAGCAATCTCGTTCTTAAAGTCATCCCTTGACCAGCGGTCGGGAATGAAACTCTGGTCAAATCCAAAAAAGGCCATATTTGATTGGCTATTGAAACATGGTTTCATTTCATTTGGTATGAAAGTACTGTAGTCAAATAATATGTACGGCAACATTAAGTAAATTAACGACTTCCCAAACCAGTCAGAAGGATACAGATTTTATCCTTCAAATTGTAAACTATATTCTCATAATGAGCTTCCATTAGGGAGAGTTCAGATTTCCCTAACCTTTCGAGATCATAGTCCAATGCATTGTGGAAGTGCTCGGAAGACTCTTCACACACATAAAGTTATTCTACCAGAACCAGAGTTCTCTGGTTCTCTGGTTTTGGTTTATTCCAGAGCCTCCCATACCTGTTAAAATCAGCTGGACAAGGGTAATGGAGGCTCTGGCAACGAGAATGGAATAAAAGTAAAGGTTAAAAACTCAACATTAAGGGTACTTACAATCCATACTTTCCCGCAGTTGATGCTCAATTTCCACGCCTTTTCTTTCCAAGAGTCCATGCTTCACTTCAAGATCTTGTAGTTCCGCATAAATTTCCAATGGAGAGAGTGTTATTTCATCTTGTTTTATGAGACCAGTTTCATTTAAACTGAGATTTTTTGCATCACGATGTAGGGAGTAAATAGCCTCTCTTTCTGCCTTACTTGTTCTTCTCTTTTCTCTCCCAAAGGAAAACTCACCTTCCACTTCCATGACACACTGATTCTCCTTTGTAATTAGATTATCCTCAAAATCCCAAGGCTCCATGCTTTCAACAGTAAAATAACGACTATTTATTTTGGTTGTAGATGCTTCTTGTGCAATAATTACGGACATTCTTGGTGAACTACATGATGAACTGGTATCAGTAAGAGATGTCCTTCTGCCAACCGACAATGGAAGTGACCAAAAAACCTCAACCGGAGAAACATCACTTCCTGGAGATGGTGTTAATGGTACGTCTGGAGATGGCAGTTTTCTAATAGGGTCACTTTTTAAAGGTTGCAAGTTTAGTGATAAATCAGTACCCCCACTTCCAGGAAAAGAAAATTCTGCTGCAACTTTTAAACTTTCAGCTGATATTTTCTTGTCCATCACATTGTTAAGTGAATTGATTTGCCCACATAATGGTGGTTCATCAATTCCACTGTCATGAGATGCAGCTGCAATTCTCTTTAACCCTGGAGAATGATGTTGTCCATTCCCAGGATTAGGACTTGCTGGCTGAATTTGGAGAGAAGGAACTTCAATCTGTGCATCCTCTGACTTTGTCCTTTTCTCTTCAGAATGCAAATTTCCAGTCTGATCTAGTGACTGAGGGGTTGAACCATCTTTCTCATAACCAAAAACTCCGTTCCCTGAATTCTCCAAACCGCCATCATTCTGTGCATTCTTTGACTTTGTCCTTCTCTCCTCAGAACGGAAACTTACAGTCTGACACAGTAACTGAGAATTTGAACCATCTTTCTCATAACCAAAAACTATGTTCCCTAAATTTTCCAAACTGCCATCAACCAGGGCATTTCCATTACTTGTTGTATCTGTAAAAGACTTCTCTGATTCCCCAGAATATTTTTCAGCCAAATCACAATTTTTGCTTAATTGGGTGAAATGATCTTCCTTACTTTCCAACACAGTTGAATCAGTCTTTTCTTCTGGTTCTCCATGTAACGTTTGGGAACTAATGTCTTCTTTTCCCAAAGTGCTGGATTTTTGCTCCATAGTTATTGCTGCTTTCATTGATTTTGACCGTATTAAATTTAATTTCTCCTTTGAAACATTGTCACTGCTTTCATTCCCCATGTACATTTTTCTCAGCTCTTTCACACTCCTTCGACTAGTTCTCAAACGTGGCTTTGATGGATCAGCTGATTTTCCAACCATTTTACCCATGGAAAGCTTTCTTGCTGCTTCCCCATGAGAATCGGAGCACTTTTTCCACTCAGAAATACACCTCAATTCCCTCTGCATTTCCTGACCTTTCTTTGCTTTATTAGTCTTACTCTTTTCTTCAATCAAATTATCAATATTTAGAAATTTTTCTCTTAGTTTTTGGACACTTTTTGAAGCTACCAGAGCTGGTGCTTCTGCATCACGAGAACTTTTACGAGATCTCCTTGTCAAGTCACTCCTCACAATCCCATCCTCTGACTGTCTTCTCTCCTCAATGGAATCCTCTTCCTTCCTGTCTTTAACCAAGTTGCTGCTCTCAACACCAATATTGTCTCCTAAAGAGACAACTTCCTTTTGACATTCATCAGGTCCCCCTGTTTCTTGTGCAAAATCACTGGCATGACTGCTATCCAATACTTTATTTTCCTTTGTCCCTTGTTCCACTTCGCAAGTGTCCCTTCCTTCAGTTTCAGTTGCTCTCTTAAGAAGTTCTTCTTTAAATGTAGAGAAGAGGTTTTCACTGGACAAACCATATACACTTTCCTCCCTTGACATTCTCTTTTCCCTTTCCTCTTCTGACTTTAAACCTTTGTTTTGGTCCATATTTGATACCAAATCACTTTTCAGCACTGTCAGCATAGGTTTTAAGACGTTGCTTGGTTCATTCACATTTTTCTTGTTAACAGCGGTGTTACCTGTCTCCTCATTCAGTATCTTCTCAGGAGCACGCCGTTTATGGACAGGGGACCAAGAAGCAACTGTTTGATCAGACTGCTCTCCCATTCTTAAACCTCTGCCCTCTTGTTTGTTCTTGGCCAATCCATTTCCCGAAAATCTCCTCTTTTTTTCTCCCTCACCCTTCTGCCGAACCTTTGTCTGAGTTTTAGATGACCTGGTATGCTTAAAACTTCTTGCAGTTTTTGATACAGGCTTTGGTAGGGCATTTAACTGAATTGTGTTTTTCTTTACTATGGAAAATTGTCTTTGAAAAGAACCCTTGGTTTGCTGAGTTAAATCTCTTGAATGTGGATCATCAACACTTGGACTTTTGGAGAATGTGATGTCTTGAGATTTGGATTCCTGAGTGCAGCTTGTGATTGGTTCCAACTTTATCTTCATGGGCGCTTCTTTTCTACCTTTTTGACCCCCACCACAATCAAACAAACAGCTAAACTTGTCTGTTTCATGAAAGTAATGATACGTTCCAGGTCGAAGGCAAGCATTACATTTACTGCATCTAAAACATGCACGGTGGAACAGCTTTCTTTCAGCAATCAACCTTTCCACGATGTAGACTCTCTTGTGACAAATACAACAATCATTTGCCAAGAATGGTGACTTTCTTGTTACATTTGGTGATGTTTCTGTTGAACTCCTTACCTAACGAAAGAAAACAAAATCGTAACTACATGACTGTATAATTATGCTGTTATCAGAGTAAGAGTAAAACTACATGTAATTAAGGGGGTGGCTCTTAACTACAGAAAAACAATGATTGCTAAGGAAGTCAAGAGCCCTACAAAAACGTTGCATGAATTGTTCTTTGAAGTAACTTTTTCAATGGCTATCTCATACTGTTGGAGTGACAAACTTAGTTAACTCACTGAGTTTTTAGTCATTTGCTGTTTTGGTCATGTGATTTAACAAAATTTTAATGTAATTGTGACTCGAATACATGTAAAGCACACTTGGCAAAAAGGGATAACTGTATAAAGGGAGTCCAGAAATGACTATTTGAAGGGGTCCATAGCAATGGTTTGGTAGTTAAGAGCTACCCCCATATATAAATAATGATAATAATTATTAAAAACTGTTTGCTACAGCTAACTGTATGCTTGCACAAGAAAACGTTATCACAAAATGAACTTACAACTGACCAGCACCCACGATGCCTTGATAACCCAGTTGTCGAAGAGTGCGTAGTACTCAGTTATGAGTTTGAGTATGGTTCAAGCCTGCATCTTGTAAGGCTTCTTTTCAAATCCCAAAGTTGTTACTTTAAAGGGAGAGTATCATGGTACATGTACAGTGTATTGGGCATGTTCTAGCCTTACCAAATGTCAACAATTATGAGCCAAATGGGAATGACAGTATAATTTGTACCAGAAATTTACACGTATGTGTAA
>NC_090890.1:10687580-10690080 GCF_036669925.1 Montipora capricornis
AAGAGCTAGGACATCACTTCACCATTTCAATATTTACTATAGGGTTCTGTTATTCCTTGCAACAAGGGTAGAAATAAGGACAGTTAGAACATTAGGGGCAAGTTATGTACCTTGACTTGAACCAAGAGGTTGAGGGATAAGTCAAGTGCAGGGCATATAAAGGGTCTCAATAATTTTGCCACGAAAAGCAAATTTTCATAAAAGGATGGCACTAATTGGGTGCAACTGGAAGAATTTATTTTGTTTTTCCTTCAGCAAGACCTGAAGGATTCAGGTACATGTAGTTGAAGTCAATTGGTCCTATCATAAAACAAAGCTCCTATTGCAGTTCCAGTGTTGACATACTTTTCAAATTAAACCTAGGAAACTCCCATTAGAAGTCTGCAGTTGAGTACACTATGCATAACAGTAATATGTCATTATAAGAGGAAGGAAATTAAGGGAAGGGGGGGGGGGGGGGTCGCACTACAGCCCAAACCAAAAATTGGGCAGCGAAAAATTTTCAAAAATTTGAAACGCAAATGGAAGTTCCGAAAAATGTGACAATTTGTGGGTCACACAACCGAAATACATAAATTGGTTAAAACAAACACAGTTGATCAAATGTCATTTTTGGCGTGTATTGTATGGTGATAAACATGAACCCAAATCAGGCCTTTTGCTTTGCCATTGCCATTCTACTTCTACAAATTATTGACATGCAACAGCAACAAAATTAATATTATTTTAATGTTTGCCTTTTTCATCCTGTATCAGAGATGGGTAAATGGATGCAAATCCTGAATGTCGCTTTTCTAAGAAGACGGCAGCATTTACGTAGAGTTTGTGTTGCGCTGGGTCCCGCTTGATCTGAGATCGGTCCAGCCAGAGTAGGGTGAAAATGAGGAAAATTTTGCATTGGGAACGATCCTGGCGCATAGTAAAAAGGAAAAACGTCCATCCATGCTGAAAGTTGGCTGGTGATTATTAAAACTCCTGCCGATTTAATAATTTAACTGCAGGTCATATCTGGGTCCGATGACTGGCGTTGACAGCTCTGAAAGCGATGTCTTTTTTCTTTCGATTTTTTCAAAATCTGCCTGCTCTGCCCATACACTTCGGTGTCTTTGAAGTTTTTGCAAAATTTTAGAAATTTGTGAAACACCGGTCGCATAAGGACATGTGGTGTGATGGCAGATTTTAATGTTTAACAAACACAAATTTGGTAAAAATTTCCCTAGTGCGACCCACCCCTTAGGTATTTAAGTCATCAACTGTGTTCCCCAGATGAACACTGTACAAAATTATGCGAATTCAAAGCTTCTTTACGATAGCCAACTGTGCTTTCAAATTATGCAAATAAAACCCTTTAAATCACAGGTGCATCTACAGTGTACATCACAAAGATCAAGGGTGTTGTAACAGCGAAACAGGAATAAAATTTATTTAGGGTCCCTCCAGTGGGTATATTTAAAAATTCAGGCCATAATTTGCTGAAAAAAAGTTCATACATTGTAATCTATCATTTTTATTCCCTTACATTTTATTTTCTGCTTGATAAAAAAAAAATCATTCCAAAAATCATTCCAACTTTTAAGGGAAATTTGAGAAAATTAGCAAAAGGGTACAAAGGTTGTTCAGTAATTTAAAACAGGCAACATTTCTTGACGACAACTCGAGATATCAACAAGATTTTGTGCAGACATCACTTGTATGGTGTTCCTGATATTAGGTGTCACGCAAATGAAAATGAAAAGACGATATCTCCTCCATGGGCATTGCGTGAAAACTAATTATTGTCTAAACTACCAGAGGGTTTTGGATCAACTGACCAACTTTTGTGAAAATGAGAACTAGAAAAAGAATTATTATTAACTGGGGTAAGGTTCACGTACAAGTCGAAAATAATAAGCGTTTGAAATCAATTAAGTCTTCTCAAGCAAATACTGAGTTTCACGTCTAAATCAACTTATGGTGCATCAACTTTTCGGAAAAGACGAGTTTCAATTGCCTAAAATTTTGTACAATCTCGCTGTGACACAAATATGGGAAGATCCCAATCTTCATTCCCAAACTGTCACGCAAGAATAAAAAGACAAAACTCGAAAGAAAGTTGACAGATGATCCCTAAATAAGACTTTTTAATTTATTTTGAAAATTTAATTTTGAATTACATAATATATTTTTCACCCGTTAAACAAAGTACTTAGGTTTCTTTAACACAATTCAACAAAGCCAAACGCTTGTTTTTGTAAACAGGTTTTGTCAAGACAAATTTAACTAATTATTAGCCTTATATCAAGATAACATAGATAAAAAATTGATTTAAGAGAAAAATCTATTCCCGAAACTCTTATCTCCAGTAGCTCTTAAAGCTCTAACAAAACGTTTGTTTGGTTTTTCAATGACCCATGCGATTTAATTGTTTGTTTTCCAATTTCACAGAGGTCAGCGCTGCAAATTTGATTTAAGATTATTGTCAACACAAAGAACTACACTTCGAATTCTTGTGATCGATTGC
>NC_090890.1:10695080-10722580 GCF_036669925.1 Montipora capricornis
AGACATTTGTTCGTCTACATATAGTACAGTAGCACTCCTCTCGTTTTAAGTTTTGTTTTCTTGCGTATTCCTCAAACATCAAAAAACCTTGGAGACTACCTCGAAAACCTTTCGATTATTTTTAGTCTCCAAGCTCTAATTCCTGCACAAATATACACCCTTTTTCTTTTCTTTTTTATAATAACTAGATGCTTCTGTGAAGCATACACTGGCTTGCCTGTGGTACGTGCTACAGAAAATCAGAAGGCACTGAATTGTGTGGTATTGAAATACAGCATTCCAGTCTCTGAAGAATAACAAATAAAAGAGAAGCGAGAAACATTGGCTTCTGGGCTGACATGTTGATAATTTTCAAGTTCCCTCACAACTTCTTTTCACCACAAGTGTGCCCTATGAGCATCCGAAAACTTTGTAATACTAAACTTCACTGAAGTCAAGCCCTGTTTCGCGGGGTTAGTGTTGGGATGGGAGACCAAAACAATAAACCCCTCATAAAAAACAGAAATATCTGACCGAAAATACTATTAACGCTAACAAATGCGAACTCAGCAAGGTACAGATTCTGTTAGCTTGCTTTATGCAAAACAAATATTGATGAAAAAGCAAATAAATATTGATACTCAGTTTTCAGAAAGAGCAGAAGGAAGTTTCCCGGACGGTCGATCGAGAATAAAATATTTACGACATGAAAACAACATTAATTTTGAACCGTGAATATAGAATATAAAAAGTTACGATCAGCGACAAACATTTTGGGAGATTTTTGCTACGTTCAAGTAAATTGCAAAATCGAAAGTGACATGGCCGGAATTCAGCGGGCGCCGTGATTAAGTTACCCCGGCATGTTTACTCGCCAAACAGTGAAGCATCTGTGTCAAATGATGGCAAGATATCGGGTTTTTGTAAGTTTCTTTTTCTGTCAAGTGTTATAAAGTTTGACAATGAAATGAGCGAAGTCAAAACAAAGATCACAATCGCCCAACTCTTGTTTATGCAAAGTCAAAATTTACTCTCCAAGACGCGTACGACGTTATTTATCACCAGGTAATTCCATCATTTTGGAAATAGCAGCTACTTTATTATTCATCTGCGTCACAAGTTTTCACTGATTTTGGGCCTCATTTTGTTGAAACTCAAGCACGCTTCCAACAGGCCTGTGAACCCTTCCTGCTTACAGAGCAATACTAAAAAACTTCTCCAATATCACATTTGAACCTTAAGCTCGAAAATTCAATACACAACATGATATTATAATTCACAAAGGCAGAAAATACCACAGAATCCTTTTCCAGCGAAAATTTTATTGAAACAAACAACATATTTGCTCTTAGAGGCGAAAACCTCTTCCTATTTGATTGCGTGCGTGAAGACAAGAAAATCCATTGTGTCAAATTACCATGTACTTCAGGTAAATACTGCTCACTTTGACTTCGTCTCGACGGGCGATAGATTGTTGTCGAAGTTCAGTACTCGTCGCTTTTGAGATTCATGCCTAGTTTATCCAACTGACTTTCCATTATTGAGCTCCATAAGGTTATATTTTGTTTAAGGATCCACTAAAACGCCATTCGCGTTGCATGACTTTCGACGCCATTGCAGGCTAAGTTAATGATTCTCCTGTGTCCACAAGAGCAATCTACGCAGTTCCACTACCCTCTCGATCCTAAGAAAATACGCGCAGAAGGCTCTATACACAAAGACACTACTTACCAGGGGAGTGACAGGCAAGACTTTTACCGACACGGAAAAAAAAAACAAAAAAAAAAAAAACAAAACAAAAAAAAGAGAAAACAAACAAACTAAACGTCGACCTCGACTGGGTTTGCCCATAGGCAACCCAGTAATTATCATGTAATGGAACAAAGTGCAAATGAGCGAATAAACTATTTGTATTTGTATTTCAGGTTTAATTTTAGATCTGTTTGGGGACTGTTTGTAAGGCAAACCTCTGGGTCCTCTTCAAATGCAGTATTGGAATAAAGTAAGTATCAAGTCAGACTGCCATTGTTTTCAGGCAATTTTCAGATCATAGTTGTGTAGCCACACTCTATATGAAAGAAAAAACGTCGGAACACTGGTGTGGACACAATAATGTACTCAGCCGTTCAAAATAACAGTCTGCAGCTTCCTTTAGGAAGAAAAGGCTTAACATGCTAAAAAAACATAAGCTCTGGGAACCCTATATAGATGACTATTTGCAAATAAAAACAACCCGATTCTAGACGGTTTCTTGACGAAAAGCTTTAACTTTAACTCCACATCTCGATGTATCACACGCAAAAAACAACCTCCTATACATGAACAACTAAGGGTACATGGAATTTATAGAAAACTACCGGGTTTAAAAGTTTGCAAGTGTTACCAGAAACCCATGAGGGCTGAAACGTGTAACGGCCCCTTGTGTGCTGCGAAACAAGCT
This sequence comes from Montipora capricornis, assembly GCF_036669925.1. Classification (NCBI taxonomy): domain Eukaryota; kingdom Metazoa; phylum Cnidaria; class Anthozoa; order Scleractinia; family Acroporidae; genus Montipora; species Montipora capricornis. The sequence continues at coordinate 10,697,500 of NC_090890.1, forward strand.
TCTGAATATTCCAATTTGCTAAGTACCATATTTGGAACAACAAGAGCGAGAGGTTTCCAAATATGGTACTTAGCACTGAAACATTCAACCAATCAGTTCGCACTGAATATTCGGAAGCTGTGAACGCGCGTTACACGTTTCAACCCTTATGGGTTTCTGGTGTTACCCCACAACAAGGCCTACTAATTACAAGACTAAAACTAGGGGTAATCGAAGCTTAGGCGAGTGCGTTCGATGTTTGTAGGACGGTACAGCTTTGGTACAGGTAGCAACTGAGGGGGGAGGGTGGATGTTTCGTGTGATAGGGAAATGTTATTACAGTGGAACCCCGATACAACGATCCTCGATATAACGATATCCCCGGTAAAATGATAAACATACTATGTCCCGGCAAAAGTTACAGTAAAATGTATGGGACAGAACCCCGATATAACGATCTTCAATATAACGATATTCCCAATATAACGCTGAGTTCTTAGCGTACCGAGCGTAAAATCTTCCCCGATATAACAGCATCAGTACACAGATACAACTTCAAATGTTTAAGTTTTCTTTTGTTTCCCTTTTACGATTCATACCACAGACTTTGTTGTGTAACCTTGATAACGTCTAATGCTTTGCAAATTGTGAGTCATTTGATACTCATTACAAGTTTAATTAAACAATATGTACAGTAGTAAAAAACACATGTTAATTTTACCCCGAAACAAGATATTTTCGGTTATTTTAAGGCAATATCGTTATATCGGGAGTCTCGTTATAACGATACCTCGATATAACGATCTAATTCCACTGTACTGCATCTATGAACGTGACAACTTGTTAGACGTAATCATTAACTATTTATTTGGAATTCTACAAGTAGAAAACTACTGAAAATTACTCTAAAATGAAACTATTACTTGCAAGTCTTGTCAGCTTGTGGTATTGAAGACCTAAGATTACTTTTCTGTGCTGAACGCTTGGACAAAATAAATTCAGTTTGTTGATTTCAACGCCGTAAATATCACAAGTCATGATGAAATGGCGCCGACGAGCGTCATATCTCGGTAGATTTACTTTGTGGCACAACGGCCGCCAAGCTTCACAACTCGATTGATTTACTTTGAGGCACAACGGCCACCGAGCTACACAACTCGGTAGATTTACTTTGTGGCAGAACGACCGCCGAGCTACACAACTCGGTAGATTTACTTTGTGGCAGAACGGCCGCCGAGCTACATAACTCGGTAGATTCACTTTGTGGCACAACGGCCGCCGAGCAAAACAAACCGGTTTGATGCAAGCGCGAGGAGTCGCACGCATTTTGCAAGGACAGTGACGAACCATGCTTAATCCAAAGTAAAATTTTACCGACTTCAGTTGACAGACCTTCAGCAATCTTTCAGCTCTTTTCAACGATGAACGATGGAAGATTATCACACCTCACCAAACGCTAGAATAATGAACGCCGACGACGCACAAATCACCACGTGCGATAGTTCGTCAAAGTGAGGCAAAACGTAACCAAGCGCCTCAAAGCGAGGCAAAAGTGTGTCGACGAAAATGCAATCTCGAAAAAACTTCCCTTACAACACAAATTAGGAGTTGCGTTCTCGTACCTCGAACGCAAAAAGACAACACAAAAATAACACGACCAGAAGAATACAATAAACTACAGAAAAAAGAATCCTACAAAAAAGAAAGAGGTGGAATATGAGCATGTCAATTAAAGGGCGTTCGTGCCATCGCTGTTGCGAAAAACGAGTGAGCCTCTTTCGCTCGGGAGATCCTTATACAAGGACAAGAAAACGTGCGCGTTCAACAACTTCATTCAACTAATAATGTACCAGGATATAAACCGAAATTTTGAAATGTAAATTGAGGCAGAAATTGTTCCCTCCAAATGGATCTTTAAGGGAAAGGGTCTTCGATAAAAAACCAGCACCTTAAGCTTAAGGTTTTACCACGAGGCACCCGGGAAAAACTCTTCAAGTCCTCAAGCTTTAAATTGGTTTCCTTCTTAGGTTCTCTATAAACATTGATATGAAAGTTTGTCTGTCAGGAAACGTTCTTTACAATAGAAATGGGATTTTGATATGGGGGATACAAGTCGGTCTCTTTTCCAGTTCATATTTAAACCGATGGAGTAAAGAAATATCAGTTTTAGGGGAAGTAGAAGATTTAGGAGACAGGCTCCGATCCAACGAAGATAACATTAAAGAAATATCAGTTTTAGGGGAAGTAGAAGATTTAGAGACAGGCTCCGATCCAACGAAGATAACATTAAACCTACGCAAGCGTCAACTAAAAATCTTCAAAAGAAAACGCCATGGACAAAAATAAGCGACGCAAGTACAAAATCTAAAACTTTACTTCTCATTCTAAAACTAGATATTTATGATATTTCCTCTGTATAGTATAAACGACAGATTTTGCTAGGAGCTAGCAGAGTTATATTACAAAAGCAGAGAGTAATTCATGTACAGTATTTACATAGGTGGATTATTTTCATAAATTTAACCTACAGTACAAAACTCAACTTACTCGCTAGCGACTAGGGTCGCCTCCCTTTGCCTTGTAAAAAAATATTTTTGATTTATTTGCACACGTAATGATTGTTAAATTACAAGTCGTAGCATGAGAACAGGGCGTTCTTAAGGTTATTTTTATGTCAAGTGACCAAAGTAACGAAGAAATAGAAATAGGCCCTTTGAACGACCGTGTCACGTGACCTTGTCAATCATAAGAAGTTGTCGTGGTACTAAATAGATGCCAGAAATGGAACGAAAGTGAGAGCGTGATGAAATTGATAAGAATGTCAATTTTAAGGCTATTGATTGACATTTTTGTGAGAGATTTTCCAGTGATTTTTATTGCTTAAAAATTTACTGAGATCTATATGGAAAGGCTTTGTCATCCAGCACACAATTCTCTTATATTTTTCAAACTTTCAAACCATTCTAAAAATCAAGCACTTAAACGTCAGTGGCCTCAAAATTGACATTCTTACTGGCATCTATTTTGTACCACAACCATTTTTTAAGATTGACAAGGTCACGTGACACGCTCATGCAAAGGGCCCAGTACTCCGCGAGCCAGCGCGCGCGATCCACGAACACGCAAGAAGCAATGTTCTAAGTTAGTCGCTGTCACAGGACTAACATTTATTTATAAACAGAACTGCGCTATTTTAGGCTCGAAGACAGGAAAGAAAAACGTAAGAGCTAATGACAAGGGATACCGCTAGATCGGTTGCTAAGCAACACGCGAACGTTAACAAAATTGTGAAAGCCAAACTTCAAATACCAGTTGTTTTCCATGGGAAACATATCGTACTTGTATTCTCCGAAAGCGAGTCTCTTCGCATTTGACGTCCATATAACGTTCTAGGAATAATTAATTTAAGGCTTCTTAACAAATTAATATTGTTTTTTCTTTTAACTCTGTTGTGATAAATCTCGTATCTTGAATTGGATAATTAACGTCGACAACAAACTCCTCACTCAATTGTTTGTTTTGAGCAGACAGCATGGGACACTGGCACGTTCCCTCATGCGTCTCCAACACATCGAAGATGACACCACACGACACTGTGTCCTTTTACTGGCAACATCTTTGTCGCGCAACTGAAGAGCAAAAGTGGCGTGTCAAATCTCGAAGGCCATCAAACCAAAACCAAAGTTGCCATGGAAACCACCTTGAATCGACGAGAGCAGCGATAGAAGCATGCGCAGATCAAAGTTCTGTCTGTAACGTCTCGTTGTTTGGGTCGTAGCTTCCGATGCAACAGAACACGCGATCTGACAGAGAGGTCCTGGTTCCAGGTGCCTCAAGGCTTTGAAAGCGTCGTTTAAATTCTTCTGGGGTCAGTACCTCACACTTGTGGGATATGGTCTGAACATCGTTTTCGTCCACGTGGGTTGAGCGGTATAAAGATTGCTACAAAAAACGAAAGAAAAATTATTCAGGTTCGTTTAACTTCCAAACACAACAACAAAATAATCTAAAAAGAGACATTGGTCACAAGGAAGGAGGACTGGCGTTGATGACAACAAATACGCGAAAGAATAAAAGTAGGATTATCCGGTAAGCCGTAAGCTAAAACAACAGACATTTTTCCTTCTTTTCCCAGAGTGTCCGCTGTGGAGAGGTTTGATTGTATTTGTATTCTTTCGTGACTTTCTCAGAAACGGGGTCCTTGTCACCGCACTACATGTATTTGGGACCGTGAGCAACGAGGGCGTCGACGAGTGCGAGAACATCAGCGAAAAATATCCTTTCTCTCTACTGATTATTGCAAGTTTGGGTCGTCTCCGATTATTGAAACTCGTTTCTCATTACTGTACTGTGTCACAGTGATCACGAAGGATTACAAAAGAGAGAGAGAGAGAGGGAGAGAGAGAGAGAGAGAGCTCCAATTACATGCCCCCTTTACAACATAAGGAAACTCCGTGTCCTACTCTTTTAGCGAACAGTGTGTGGGTTCTTCAACGTTCTTTAACCGGAAAAATTGCGAGACGGGGCCTACAGTATGCAGCCCTTATCCGAAAAGAGGTGAAAGTCCAGTCATCGGCTCCAGATGCGATAACACAGGCAGCACTTTCTCCTCAGATGTTCAAAGTCCTCGAACGCTGGTCCCTCTAGAATTCAACTCAAGACCTCCCGCTTGGTTGGCCGATACTCAATAAACTGGGTCAACCGGTCGCTTCAGGCACAGATATTGTTTTCGGACTATTCTGTTTCTTACTATTCAGGGTTAGGATCAGCGTGAATATGTGAATTAAGTAAAATAAGGTTTTAACGAGAGCGGAAATTCGGAAAAGGTTGCATGACAATGGTCTCTAGTTCGACATTTCCGGGTGTTACATCACACGATTTTCCAAACACAAATATTTGACGTATTCCAACTAATCTGTATCCTTTTTCATGACATTACATTCCTTCCTGGAGTTATTAAAAATTCAATTACACAAAACGAATGGCAATTAAATTCCGTCAAACGTCCAACTTACTGCCGGTATTTAACGTTTAAGGGAACATTACACCTTTCAATAATTTCACGTATTTGTTTGAGGGAACTATTTTACCGTTCAAAAACTAGATATACATACTTTGCCATCAGATGGTTTCCTTCCGGGTTTTGTTTCCTCGGGGTGGTAGAACCATTTGACACGTACCACCATGTTCCCGCCACACCCTTCCCACATGCTTTCGATCTTGCCAACATAAGGGAGATTGAGATTCTTTGTTGGGTTTGACATGAAAACAGCACAATCATTGACCTGTCAATCAAAGCGGAACCTAAGCAACAAGACAATGGGGTAGCTATACTGTGTATATAGCCTCCCACAATGCCTACATCAGTGACGAAATTACATTTTGCATTGAGATCCTTCTTTGAAAACAGCGATGCAAATTAATTTGCGACATCAACCCGGTATAGAACCCTTTCACCTTCATTGCTCGGTTGTTGATCAAAGTATGACCACTTTTCCAGTCTTTCAAAGTCAATAAAAAAGTGAAATTTCAATTCAAAGGTTCTCAAAACAACACGATGTATTTGGGACGATTTCGGAGAACAAATAAAGTGGAAAAGTGAATTGAGGTGATGGGCACTTAAAACAAGCTACAATAGCTCCTAGGAGCATTTAGATGATCAAAGGTTCGACTTCAGTTACAAAACCCCTTGAAAATAAACAAGCTCTCGTGAGGAAATATTCGTTTGGCTTGGAAACAGCTAAAAGGAATGCAAGGATGACCCAAGTTCGCTAAGACCAAGAGGTTTAAAACGTTACAACTGGAGAGAGACGTTTTTTCCCGTTGGCTGTGTTACACTTACATATGAATAGAATGAACAATCAGAATGATACTGATTGAAGTGCTATATGTATACATGTAATCCCTCCCCTTCTGTCCTTTGTAGTTATGCGTGTTCATTGCCGCAAGATGACACCTCAAATTCCCACGACCTGCTTGCGTCTCACCTTGTAAATCAGTCGGCAGAGCAACAGTGATAAATCCGAAGGTCATGAGTTGAATTCCAACCATGGTCAGAGTTATTCTTTGTTTTTGTGTACGCCCATTTCGATTACTAGCACCACCACTCAGATAAATTACTTGGGTAAAATAGCGGGGCTCTGTGAGTTACATTGTGATCGTACTACACGACCAATGGCCACCTTTTGGAGAAAAGGTTTTGTGCTCCAAATCGATAACTCTATGGCAACGATCAAATTGTCCTTGAATTTGGTTAATGCAGGTCGCATATTAGGTTGAATTTGGTCGATGGCTTCAGTTCAAGACAAAATCAAAACTGCTTATTCACTGTTTCGTTATAGAGTGTTTTCACATGATGTCACGGCGGCGGCCATGTTGAATGAGTCAAACAAAGAAACAAGAAAGCACGGCCATGTCGGATGAGTGAAATATTCTTCTGGGAAAATTCTTCCGTTTGTCTTAGTATGCAAATATGGCTGCTGAACACACTTTATAGAGGTTTTGCACGGCAGCCATGTTGCATGGCAGGAACAATAGATTCTTTCTCCTATGGGAACAAATGTTCTTTCTAATGCAAAACATTTTCATTTTTCCTGCCATGCACATGGCTGCCGTGCAAAACCTCTACAGCAATAAAACCATTCATATTACTCACAGATATAGTCTCATCTCCTCTCACAATGGCTTTGTAAAAGACTTTCTTCCCTTTTCCTTTTCTCTTATTCTGAAAATTCTTGCCTGACCACTGCCATAAAGGCCCTGATATCAAAGAAGAAAAAACGTTTGATGCAATTAAGGTCAAATTTCGGCACCAGGGCAAGCAAACAAGCAAGCTCACCGCTGCAGTAAAACAAACAGTTACATTTACAAACCAAGACCATAAGACGTTTTTAGCTTGTGAGGTAGAGAATACAGCCGAAGAAACAACTCAAATGAACGCGTTCTCCTAATTAGATGCACGCGGATTTAAATAAGCGTCACGAAGTGTCCCCTTGCTCTTTAACATCACTTGCGTTTCGAAACACAGACAATTAACGTCACAGTTAAGTCAGATAAAGTAGAGATTTGAACCCCGAAGATGCGCATACGCAAGTCCTGCTCCTTTATCAGAGATCCACACCAAGTATCAATTCTTGAGGCTGCTGGAAGTTCATGTGTGGATTCCGTGGACATAAAACCATTGGCAATGCAACAGGGAAAAGCTGTTTAGATCTCACGGTTTATTACAGGTAGCTTTCATTCTTAATTTGTAATATAAATCTCACCAGGACAATATGTTACTGTTGTGAGCATATGAGGGCAAATGGACCATTTTACAGTTGTGTGCTTAGTTTCCTGGCCTTTGAATGAAAGTGAGGCTGGAGTTGACTTTGCTTTGATAGAAAGCTCACTGCTTTTCTTATGTAAATTCCTACTGATTAACGTGAGAACAACATCATTAACATAAGAAAAGCAGTGAGGTTTCTATCAAAGCAAGGTCAACTCTAGACTCACTTTCATTCAAAGGCCAGGAAACTGAGCATACAACTGTAAAATGGTCTATTAAGTGTTTGCCATTCTAACAGGCCATTTTCCAATTGCAGCTAAATTACCTGGCCTAAAAATGGAAGCAAGGCTGCCGGTGACCCTGCTTTGGTACAAACCTTTGTGCTTTTCTAATGCTAATGTAGACTAATTAGAATTACAACAACACAATTTACATGAGAAAAGCAGTGAGGTGTGTATCAATACAAGTTCACCAGCAGCCTCGTAGTCATTCATAGGCTAGGTCACTGAGCAAACAACTGTAAAATGGCCTGTTGGCCGATTCTCAAACTTCAAAAACTCATTAAAAATTCATGAGCGAAACAGCCTATCAAGTCATCGATAAAAGGTCACGTGCGTGATTTTTAAACCGGATAAAACACTTCTCATTCGAATAGGCCATTTCCGAGTTCATGTCTGCCTCCTCTTCAAAGCGAGTCTACGTGCGAAGTTTTTGTGATGGTAATTAGTTCTACTTTACGTATGAATGAAAACTAATTTTCATAAGAAAACTTCGCATTTAGACTCGTTTTAAAGAGGAGGCAGACATGAACTCGGAAATGGCCTATTCTTTATATAAAGCATACTAATTAGCAATCAGATTATGAGCTCGAGATTTCTATGAGGTGATAGTTGAACTTTGCGCCTGAAAAAGATCGCTCGGATTGAATTGCCATTTAAAATCTAAGTTGTGCGCGCGAGCGCATCAGCTTTTTCAATAATTTCACCTTCTTTGAAAGTCAAGAAACCGTAAATGTCCTTCGTTTAGACTTCTCAGAAATTTAATTACCCATTTGCATCCAAATTTTCCTCCAGGACGACCTCCAGCCACTGCACACTAATGGCTGATAGTGTTCAATGGCTCAGACAATCATATTACAGCATTTGTATTAGTATACTAGTAGAATTCTACATGTGCTAATAAGGCATAGCTTGTTTTTGTTGTTGGCTAATGTCCTCCTCTCACAATTTGAATCTTTGTTCGGACTCCCGAGGGGCACGCTTTTTGTGGAATGTTTTTGAAGCCGTTTAAAAAAAAACTCGCAGCACGTGTTTTATCAGGTCTAAACATTGCTACTAGTTTTTTTAAACTGTACTTCCAACGATGACTCCCCGTCTTGACATTCAAAGTGTGGTCAGTTAAGAAAGCACGCAAAGAACATTCGTTACATGAAATGATATATCTGACCTGATAATTTCCTGTCCGCATGGAGGCGATCCAGCTCCGAACGACGTCTTCGTCCAAGACGAGGCTAGAAACGTACGAAAATTAAAAAGTATGACGTCACTTTGGTATAAAATCCTCCAGAGAAGTATGTTGCGCGATCGAGAGAGGAGAGCCGCAAGATTTGGACTTCGAATATGTTTACCCCACTGTCTTCTTCATAAAGAGATCACATGAAGTTTATGGGGAAAAAAAGGTTTGAGTGGTGTCATAAGCAATCACTTTCCACCAATTTGTATGTAAGGTGTACTTTGGTACCCCACTCTGTTCCAAGAGGTTTTCTTCCAGGCATTCCGCCCTTTATGTCAATTACGTTTCTCTTTTGTAAAGACCAGAGTTCCCTATTCTGTTGATGACCGGGAGAATCACGGCCTCTCAGGCCTAGCCATTACTAATTAATACGCTCAATGTTACTAATGTACTAGCCTCCCTCACTGGAGAAGAACCCCAGGGAGACCGCGGAATTCCTTTTCCCATCAAATCTAGACATGGATCTACCCCCAACAAGAACGTCTGGGAGTAAGACATGAATGAATGCATCGGCAGTTTAAGAAGTATTTATAGTTTAAGTCTCCGTGGTTGTGCTTGCCGGTGTATATCGCATCACTAAGTCACTTTTCAGTGAACGCTTACCTGAAAAGGCTTGCTTTCAACCAGCGGACTGTCGTCGAAAGCGTCGCTAAACGACTCACTGTCTTCATCTTGCGACGTAGTCAAAACGTCACGTGTCGGGCTCTCAACGTCGCTTCTCAAAGAGCGGAAAGAACTACTTAGGTTCAAAGTAAGGGATCTCCTTCTGAGGTCCTTTTCAGACGTCCGTGAGGACCCTTTGCTTCCTGCACGAGGTCCCTTCTCGCTTTTTAAAGTTTCAACATCCGAGTTCGCGTCGCTGTCTTCACCATGATCAGACATTTGTGCAGAGGCCTCCAATGCCGAAGCGTACTTTTTTTGACAGTGTTTAGAGTTACCATTACAACCTTCTTTCTTCAAAGAGGATTCGCTGGAATGGATTTCTTTTTCGGATTCTTTGAGCTCCTCCGAAGCATTCGACACTAAGTCGGTTTTTCCAAATTCCGCAGTTCTCGAAGCTTCCTTATTCTCCAAAGTGGTTTCAGTTTTTGCGCGGCTTTTGCTCGACTTTTGCTTCGTTTGTACATCCAAAATGTTGTAATCTTGATTCTCGTTGCTTTTATCTCGAACTTTGACGAGAGATGCAGTGTTTTCAGCACCGATTTTATCAACATCTTTTGTTTTACTACGAACAGTTTCCCCTTTCTTCGAAGCACTTTCTCTTTCACCACTATTAATTTGTTTTAAGGAAAGCCACGAATCTTCTCTGGTTTTCCTTTTTCCTCGTAATCGGCGCCCATTTGCTTGAATTTCGCCAGAACTATCGTTCCCTGATGAAAACTCTGACGTGTTCTCCTCGGCTCGAAGCCTTGCATTTGCGTCTTTAGTGGCTGCAGACTGAGACCCACTTCCCAGTAAACAGGAAGAAGACCTTTTCTCTGACATCGAAAGAGCGGAATCCACTTCTGAAATTGTAAAATACAAATAAGTGACGTGACTTGGAAAAATTGCGAAAGTACTGCCTATAGAAAAACCGGAACGTACCGAGGAAATTGCATTACCTTCCGCAGGAAAGTTCGGATGTATTCTCCGAATCTCATCTAACTGAAAGAAACCACTGTCTCCGTCGTCGAACTCAATCCAGATTTTCCCGTTCACCTCCTTCTCATCAGGAGGAGCTAAAACAAGAAAAGACGAAGAATTTCAAAATACGGTATTGAAAATTCGTGGATGGTAGTCACTTTCTGTCGCGCCTTCCTACACAGGCCAGGTCACTAAGCGAACAAGTTCGAAAATCGAGTCAATCGAATCATAGTTAACTATGATCGAATAGGACATTTCCGAGTTCATGTCTGCCTCCTCTTCAAAGCGAGTCTAAGTGCGAAGTTCAGTTTTCATTCATACGTAAAATATAACTGATTACCACCACAAAAACTTCGCACTTAGACTCGCTTTAAAGACGAGGCAGATGTGAACTCGAAAATGGCCCATTACAAGAGGAAAGCTGACTGAAACGGTGAATGCTAAGCAACAGACTCGTATCACACTCGTTTAATTTGGATGCTGAATATGTTGCTACGCTTCTCGAACCTGTGTCTGTGTGAAATCCTAAAATGACACAGATCAAATGAAAGCTTCTGGAGGGCTTTTTCTTATGGTGTCTTCAATTAAATATTTGTGATGGGGTGGGTGGGGATCCTAATAAGACCATTCAATAAAAAGCTACTCATTATAAGCAGTTCTTTTCAGTTTAGCGTTGCTGTCCTGTTCGTGTCCAATCAAATAACAGCTACTGAGTAAAAGAATTAAGGCTTTGTTTTTGCATTCAAAGTGTAGCCATTCAAATAGAAGCCCGTAAGGAGAATTTTCTTGTACACGGTGTTGTTTCCTTCGTAAACTCACCCTCAGTAACTGTACCGGGATAGAAGCACCGGTACTGCGGGCTCCAGTGAGCGCAAACACGTGTTCCAATGGAGAGGAATTTAACGCTTGGAGGTTGAATATCCTTTACCTGGAAGAGAAAGGTTAACAGATAAATTAACAGGGGAGCGCTTTTAGTTGGGATGGCTTGGACATAGTTGGCCTTAAACACAACTTCGGCAACCGTGATAAAAAGTTTTTAACGCAGATAATATAGAAAGTTCTTTCGCCAAGAATATGATTCGCCTTTATGAGAACTGAGGACAGGAATCCTCACATAGACGGAATTCCGTCAAACAGATTGCTGTCAAATACAATTTCTTATAGTATGGACAGTCTTAGGATCAACACTCGTCGTGCACCGTCTGAAGACAAGCAGTTCCTATCCGACTGGTTTACGTCTTAAACATGCTTTCGTCAAATTCCACGCTTGATCATTGGCTAAAAAATGTCACATTTACAGCCGACCAGAGGTTTCGCCAGCTACATTCATATCCTTTGCATTGACCCATTCGATCGCCTCCTATATCATTCGCGCAATAATTCCTACGGTTTTGCTTTACGGCCTAAGCTGAAGAACCACTCTGGCTTTCTTGAATAAATATTAGCTAAAACACATTGTTTTTGCCTGGCTTACCGCCTCAGTCAGAAGTTGTTCGGTGGATTTCCAATGAGGTCTTCTGCCTCTTTCGCCATCTAGGACCACCCCAAATCTGGAAGCAAGACAAAAGCGCTCGTTTTAATCAATGTGCTAATTTAGTAACGCCTGGGCAACAAAAAAAAAGGACGAAAGTTACAGCACTGCCACTGCTTGACTTCTATCGACATTCATTTTACGCAGCCAAAGGATTGGTCAATCATTCAAAGGATTCGGAAATGGTTCTGACGAGGCACTGAAAAAATCATCCAAACCTTGTGACAAAAAAAATCGCCACTAAACCTCTTCAAACATTTAAGCAGACCTTCTCGAACAGCTTCGGTTAAAAATTTTTTCTCAAAGATCCAGCACACTTCACGATGAAAGTCCACCAGTCGACCTGATATGCAGCCAATCAAACTGTATACATGTGTACTTACAAGTCAGGTTCGTTGAATGTGCTGATGCGTCCGGGATAAAACACAGAATCAACAGGAACCAAGAGTTTAGAGCCTTCAACTAATTCTTCAATTAGAAACGTAAAGCGCACATCGACTAAAACGAAAAACGGAAGAGAGAGTTGATGCATTTTCATTTTATTATTATTTTTGTTTCCAAACGGTAAAGTTAAGAAAACCGTGACTACAGAAGCAACATTATCAGTCATAATTTCTACATTAAGTAGATGGCAATGGCCTTGGAGAGTCATCAAAAGGGAAAGGAGTCCCTCACACAGATGAGAAATTCAAAATAGATTTAGAAATTCGCTGGATAGTTTTTGGCAAGTTTCTTAGTACATTTGTTAAAGGGGAAATTGTCCCTTTGTACATATGTTAACGCGCGGATAGTCAGTGATAAACGTGAATTGTGAGAAATAACAACGAGAGGAAACGATTTATCATGATTATCATCATATCTTTATTTACCCTCGGATTTCAGAGTTGCTTGGTGTAGCTAATATCTTCGAGCATTTACCCTCCCTAGTCCCAAACATGATACACCACAGAGGACCGGGGAACTCGGGCCATGCCCTGCTCTTGGAGAATACACCACTTTCATAAGTGGCGATTACCTTCACATTCTTTTGCATTTATGTTAATTACACCTACTGCCCTCGTTTTGAAACAAATATTCTTTTGACATTTGCTCGTCGTAGCGAGGCTAGAAAGGCTTACCAGCGTTAAAACAGAAGAATATTTTATTTGAAAGAGGTCTATAGTATGTGGGTTCTTTCACGTCCCACAGGGTTACGAACATTGAAGAGTTGTGAGCCGGGACCTACGATTTATCGTCCTTATCGAGTCTACCCATTTGCAGATGTCATTCAGTTATTTTAAGACCTTGCGTGTTGGTCCGGCCAGAGTTTTTTGATCCTGCGACCTTATGCACAGTGGTCCGATGTTCAAACGGAAGACCTTAGACAGCAATGACCAATACCAGGTTGCTAACCAGCGGTTTTCGTTAAAACAATGGTTTGCTGGCGGTGCTCAGTCTCGCGGGCTCAGAAAACCTGGTTGTGGTCATTGTTATTTAAGGTTTTTCTGTTCAAACAATTAGATGAGCCTACCAGTCGGCGGTCGTACTCAATCTGAAAAAGCAAGTCTTCGACCAACGAAGGATCTACAGGAAGCAACGAACCTGGAGACGAGGGTTCCTCGTCAAATGTCTCTTCTCGTTCATTCGTCTCAACTTTCCTGTTGCTCTCCTGCAAAGTAATCGAAAGAAGACTTCCTTAAAACTCGTGCAAAAATCGAAAGTAAATGAAGACCTCAGTCTCCGATACGAGAACGCCACTGATTTCAATACAAATTCAGGTATTTATGAAGACTTTGCGATGGTTAATCTCTCTTGATATGATCAGCAAAAGTGTGTCAATAATTAGTGAATGAAACTAGTCGAAGTTCGAAGAAATCGGATTTACCGTCATCTTCAGCCGTTCCCTTCGAGCCCCTGTTTTTGATAATTCTATATTACTGAGATTTTCAGCAAAACGACGACATAGACAAGAAACAGAATAATATTAGTCATCATCATTATCATCGTTAAGGGACACCCACCTCTGCACATTCGTTCTTCTTAGATTCCTCAAGAGTATCAAACTTTGACTGATCCTCTGTCTCGTTTGTCTTGTCCGTTAATTTTTCATCCACTTCCATCTCAAGATCTCCTTTATTTTCATCTACTACTTCCGTTTCCATTTTCTCGTCCTCTATTTCGGTGTTCTCATCAGTTTCGTTCCTTTGATCCTCCTGAACAGGAAGTTCTGTCTCCTCCAATTTTTCTACTTCAGCAGCGTCCATTTTGTCTGTAACATTTATTTCAGCATCAGTTTCCCCTTCCTCGCGGAGGTCTTCGTTTTCTTCAGCATCTTCGGGCTCTTCTTCGTCTATTTCGTCGTACTCAGTCTGCAAAAGAAAAGAACAAAGTCGCATTTCAGTTTGATGGCGCATCAAATGAAACAGGTGCGAAACAACCGAATCTGGATCATGAGTGAAAGACTAAGGCAGCGAGCCAATCAGATCGCCGGGACAGGAAACGTTTTCGGCCTAAAACAAGCGCAGAAAAACGCCTAGTCTGTCGACTAAAGGGACGGGGCAGCTAGAAGTCAATCACAACACGAAGAAAACAGTCCCCCACGACAGGCGTGAACGCGTGCGCAAAAGTTAGTTGAACGGAACCATTAGCTTTACTCTTCAAGAAAAGACACCCCTTGATTGTGAATCAAAAGAGGGTCTTTCACCCCTCGAACATTTTCTTTACTTCTTTGTTTTTCACCCTCCGTATATAGGGTAACGAAGGCATCAAACAAAAACACTATAATGTAAATTGAACTGTACCGTTAGCCTGGATTTGGATCGTGCTCTTCTGGACACTTTCTGCGGCTCGTAGTCCTCATCCGAGAGAATCCTCTTCTTTGTTTTCACAGCGACTTTCTTCTTCTTGGCTTTGACCTTTGCCTTCTGTAATGCAACGAGGTTACTTTCTCCAAGCTCCTCTTCGCCCTGAGATCCGGACCGACTTGTTTTCTGTAGGAAGAAGAAAATCTTTCTGTTGTGGACCCGAAATGAGATAAACTGGAGCACTTATTTGGATGAAGAGTTAACGAAATGCGACCGTGCTTGCGCAAGACTACCTCAGTCGCCAAAAAAACAAAGGTTTTCTCGGTTGAATCTGCTTTCACAAGCTTTTCTTATTTCCTCTTTTTTGACTTCCTGAATGAAAATTCTCCGACCTTCCTTAGCGTAAAACTGGAATAGAGATTGACTGTGAGGCTCACTATGCCATCGGTTAGAGTTATACAAAATATAAGCTTCAAAATGACTCAAATGCTGACATCATCCGACCGTCTTTCGCTTACTTCGAGTTGGCATGTTGAGCAAAGTATACTTTTATGTTAGTTACTTGTCAACGTATAACCGCGCCCCAAACCGGAAAAAAAAAACGAACCTGGTTATCAAATTGCTATCATAACATTCAAGATATTATGAATAAATTCTGAAATTTATTCTCACCACTTTGGACACAGAGATCCTCTTGGTCTTCTTAGTGTACGTAAACTCGCTTCCTTTGCCACTTGGAGAGAGAGGACTGGGGCTCGAGTTTGTGGTCACGCTACTATTGATGAAGATTCGTTCGCTTCTTCTCGGCTGCCATTCGTCGCTTAGCAACGATGAAATACTCGTTTTCGAGTTGCCGCCATCTTGCACAGCACTTACGATGGAATAACCCGACCTGATGTCTTTGCTATTTTCAGACGCGGATGGAAAGACGTCTTCATCTTGCTCGCTGTCTTCATTTATAGCTGACGTTTCTGGCTCTTTTGGCTCAAACTCTTCTTGCTCATTGGTGTCAGGGAGCTCAGCTTGATCTTCTTGTTTTCCATCCAAATCTTTTTCCTCCGTAATTTCTTCCTTCGGAAGAATTCTTTTCTTCTTTTTCTTTTTCTTCTTTTTAGGTTCCTTTGTTGAATCCTGGTAAACCAAAAAAATTGTACTGAACACCCTCCAGAATGTTTCCCCCGCCATTTTGGTTGAAGTTTTTTTCTCGTCCCACGTGTATATATGTTATACAACAACAACAACAACAACAACAACAACAACAACAATTTTATTCAGCTAAATATGATGGTCATTTTCCAGGCATAAAAATCCATAACTTTCCAGAATTTCCAAGACCCATAAGAGCCCTGTTAATAGCGCGCAACCCGTATATAATGCGAACTACAATTTTTAACAAATTTCGCAGGAAAATTTTTTAATCCCCTTAGCGAATTTGCATCCAGTCCAAACATGTGAATTGCTTCCCTTTACGAACTTGTATCAAATAAGTTTAATCAATAGACGACTTTCATAAATGGCCACCTCTTTTTACACTAAATAGGTATCATGCCAATTTTTATCTCAAAATTCCCACGGAAAGTATGATTATTGTAACGTAGTTTTTCGGTTTTCGCTGTCCGCCATTACTCGAACGGCAAATGACCGTGAGCAAGGAAAAGGATTGGGTCTAGCTGGATCGCCTGCGCAACGCTCAAAATAAACGCGGCTAATTTCCCATGCCGTCTATGAGATGTGAGAGATCGCCGAGTTGCTTTTTGCTGATATTATATACATTACTCCCTCATCGACTTGTTCGCTTTGTCAAACGCCCACGAAGCGATGCGCGTATGACGTCACGAGCCAAGTCTTGCGTGAAGACCGCTTACAAATCGCAGGCTTCTCCAATGCCGTCCGAGCAATGGCGGACAGATTTTTAGCGGTTTTTGGCTGGCTATTTCCCGACTTATCTCGCTTCTATCGTTCCAAATTTAAATGCATTGTATTACTTTGAACATATTGACTTCATTGACGTTGAAAAAATTCGAAAAGAAAACCAAAATTTTCGTCGTAGTGGCACTTTAAGCACGCGCGTTTTTGAGACGCGGAAGGCAACCGGAAGAGAACATTTCGCGAGCCAGGATAGTAGTGTCTCCCAGATTTTTATACTAACCATCTCAAATGGAGAAAAAGATACTTAGCAATGTAAATGTGGTTGTGTGAAGACAAGTTAACAGGGAAAACAGCTCACTTCCGGTTGCCGTCCGCGTCTCAAAAACGCCCGTGCTTACACTCCCTAATTTACAAGTAGTGACAACCTCAAGTTTAAATGAATTCTTCGTTTCGCAGCAAAGAAATCAAAGTGGTAAGTCGATAATTCCATAGTAGGCTCCTTTGGTGAGTTGGCAAGCGTTTCCAATCAGCTACGAACTCGGTTGAATACGGTAGGTAAGGCCTGTTTCAAAACGTCGAACCTTACATGTGCCGAATCTCATGCAAAAGAGAAAAATATATTGTTTTCGCTCATTTGCATTAGACGGCACATGTAAAGTTCGACGTCTGAAACGGGCCGAAGGGCCGCCGTCGTTTTTGCGGACCTGTAATTTGAAACGATTTCGCATAACGCCAGCCGATCACTCACAACCAACGCGGAGAAGTTAGCACTGCGACTTATAAATCAGAGCTACCTTGAAAAGCACCATAAAAAGATCAGATAGCGCCCCAGGGAAGAATCGAACTACTTCACTCAGGTGGAAAATTCGAAGGTGACACCGCGAAAAATAAACTATACAAGGAATAGATTTCTCGGAGGCTTTCGAAGGTTGTTGGGTGACTAATACAAATGGAAGCATCGCCTATAAATTGAAGGAAATCTAAAAGAGAAAATTATTAACTACACAAAACACAATTTAAGGTACCTCTCCTTGGATTTTCTTCTTTTTCTTCTTCTTAGGTGGAGTTACGGGAACATCTAAGACAACAAAGAACAAATGTTATCTTTATCATGGAATACAAACATTTCAATACTAATGAACCTCCCTCCCGAAACTATGGGCATTTTCCCCATTGTTTTTCTGCTTTGTCTTACTGCATTACGGTAGCGCAAACCAGTTTCAAAACTTTCAAGAGCCCTTGTTATTTTACACTGCTTTACACTGCTGTTACTTTATCACGTAACAGCAGTGTTATGGTACCATGTGAAACATCAATTATTGCTGAACAATATGCAGTCATTTTTGTGACGTAATAAGTTACCATGGCAATAGGAAAGCATTGCAAAAACACCCTACAATTTGGCTTTAGTTGCTCGTATCTGAAAAACGAACTCGGTGACCCCTATTTGTTATTGCACAAAAGTGATCAGCAGACGAAGATGAAACTTTCTGCAAAGTTTAAAAAATTGTGTGGAGCGGATTCAGAGCTATCTTGAATTTTCAATTATTTAACGTGGCTCTGAATCCGCTCCACATAATTTTTTTTAACTTTGCAGAAAGTTTCATTCCGGCATGCTGATTACATTTCAGAAATAAAAAATGGGGGTCACCGAGTTCGTTTTGAGATATTAGCAGCTAAAGCCAAAATATGGGGTGTTATTGCAGGGCTTTCCTGTTGCCAGCAATAATGGGGGTTTGATATGGTACCATAACGTTGCTGTTAAGTGATAAAGTGTTGTAGTGTCAATCCTAATAAGAACGTTTCTTTTAAGTGTTGAAACTGGTTTGAGCCATCTTCAGGAAATATATTAATGATCAAAAGTCAACCGCTTGTTACGAAGCCTATTCGTCCCATCCCATCGTGTTTGTAACAAACCCGTGTCCTTTTTCGAACGACTTAAACAGTCCGACAATTTGCAGTTGTCTTGAGGAAGGTGGCAGCACTTTCTCCTCGATTCATTTATGACCCCGAGTGTTGCTCCGGCCGGAGATTTTTACCCCCCTCTCCCCTTCCCTTCCCAAAAAAAAAAAAGGTAGTTCGGTCTTCTACAAACCCAAACAACTAATGAGCTGATTATAACACATGGAACCAGCTCATAATTAAGAAAGACTACACGTTTTGGTCCCGGCCACTAACACAGGAGTAAACCAGGTTATATTCAATGTTTTTTGTTGTGGGCTCTTGACGTTAAAAAAAGATTAAATGAGGGAAAAAAACAAACGTGTGGCACGTTTTTATGAAGAAGATTTAAGTAAGAAAATGGAGAAATACGTGAAAAGTATAAGCCAGTTAATTAAATTCAGTATTAACGGAACTAACGCTCATACAAACATCACGTTACGTGACCTACCAGGTTCGAACAACGGGGAGTCGGAGTCTTTCTTCGGCCGCCCTCGTTTCTTTAAATCTTCGGAAAGTGGCGAAGAATGTTCAGATCTCTTTCGTTTCACCGCTTTTTCAGCACTAGCAAAGGACGCCTGAGCTAGCAAACTCAACCCATCACGTCCATCGTGGCTTGCCTCAAACACATCATCCTCATCTTCACTCAATTGCAAAACCTCTCTATTTTTCTTTTGGGCCGCTTCCAACTGTTTTCTCGCGGCGGTGGCTACGACTTCCTTCGCAATTTCACTTGGAGAAATACTGCTGTTTTCTGAGAAGCTGTCGTCTTGAGAAGTCATTTCCGAAAAATGAAACTTTTCCTTGGGAAGGTTAGCAGAGCTAGCCTTTCGATTCTTTTTCGTACCCTTGGTTTTCTTGCCTTTTGTCAAAGTAGGCGGCTGTGGTGTTTCGCAGGAATAGTCCAACGCCATCTCTTCGTCCTCCTTTCCATCGTAAGTTTCCGCGGTTTCGATGGTCAACTTCGGCCGAGCTCGCTTCTTCGGTTTTTGCTTTTTGGCTTTCGAGTTTTTTGTTGAATTCCCCGATGGCTCCGTGTAGTCAGGGTCACTCTCTATCTCCTTAGCGTATGATTCTGACGCGACTGAAAACAAAGAACAAGAAAGAAATAAGAAACAAATTTGGCTTCAAGGGCGCATAAAGATGAAAATGGAAATGGAAATGGAAATTGTTTACCCTCGGAACACCTCAAGAGCGCTCAGGAGCTCGTTCAATACGTGTCTGTGTATTCCGGATCGAACTGGAATTTGGCAGTGTTGGTTTTTGAGGAGAGGGGAAACCGGAGAACCCGGAGAAAAACCTCTCGGAGCAAGGGGAGAACCAACAACAAACTCAACCCACGAATTTTCAGTGCATCAGTAATACCACCCCTTTACTCTAACGGCTTGCGGTCGTTGTTGTTTTCTTGCTCACAAGTTTAGACGCCACAGTGGCTGTGCACTCCAAAAACGATTAAACAACTGAATCCCCTCTTTCCTACTTGTACCATTTCCTTTCGTAAAAGAAGAGGAGGAAAGAGACGGTGAAGAGATTGGAAAAAAAACACCTCAGGGGGTCAGGGGTGCAGGGGTGTCGCAGTGGTGAGAGCACTCGCCTCCCACCAATGTGGCCCGGGTTCGATTCCCGGTCCCGGCGTCATATGTGGGTTGAGTTTGTTGGTTCTCTACTCTGCACCGAGAGGTTTTTCTCCGGGTACTCCGGTTTCCCCTCTCCTCAAAAACCGACATTTGACTTGATTTACTTTCATTGTTCATTTCAATTTACAGTGTCCCCAATTAGCGCTCCAGCGCCAGAACGAC
Organism: Montipora capricornis; assembly: GCF_036669925.1. NCBI lineage: Eukaryota > Metazoa > Cnidaria > Anthozoa > Scleractinia > Acroporidae > Montipora > Montipora capricornis. The sequence goes on from NC_090890.1 coordinate 10,717,804, forward strand.
TAGACACTTAAATAAAGTTCCTTTCTTTCATTTTCCGCCTATCGCTTTAACGGTCCGTCGGATTGCCTACCCCAAGGTTATCGCACTGTCCAATCCAAAATGCCATTGATTTTAGTTGATTAAAACCCAAACTACTATAACCAGTGCATACGTTATATTCCAGCGTCCCAAAGGTAATCGCTCACATCTATTGATGAAGGGGGCGTGGTAGGAACAAGGAACTGCAAATTAAACGGTACACAATACTAACTGGGCTTGTCCCCAGTGCAAAAACATGAAAAGGTTTGAGGCAGGTTTCTAGCTAACAATGATTTCTGCTTGCGTCAGCCCTGAGTTATGAGTTATAACACCGGAGACGAGCTAGTGAAGGAAATGCAAACGCGCCAGAGATTGAATTTTCCTTACCAGAAGCTTGTTGTCGCACAGAGGTATGTTCCACTGCCTCTTCTTTTCGTCGCCGACCAGTAGAAGCCTTCTTCCTACCGCTAAAGGCTTTGCTCTTAGAAAGCACTGCTGCGGTCTGCAAAACAATTCAAGGGAAAGGTTTAAGCTGCATAAACGCTTAACTGCATCAATTCCAACGGTGACAATGATCTCCAAACATACTGAGAGGCTTTCGCAACAAAACGTGCAACCCTTAGTGGTGATTTTCGGCGAGGTACCATGTAAGTACCCATTAAATCTTTTTTATCCACCGCTTCCCCCACAAACATTCAATTCAGTCAATTTTTGTTCAAAAAAATTGTAAGAGGGAGGGGAAGCAAGATAGAGTGCAGTTTCAGTTTAAGAGTCATTATGACAAATATTTCAAAAAAAATCAAAATCCGTCTCCCTGACCTCTTCTTCTGCAGCCAATGGTTTGCCAGCTTTCTTTTTCTTGACTGAGGAAACCTGAAAATTCGAAAGGAAAGGGCCACATTCAAATCAAAAGCTGGGCATTGATAAAAGCTTAGAGTTACTGTGGTATTCATGAAAACAGAGCGAAATTCCACAAGGGAATTATGCTGCTACCATTCGACGTACCGCCAGCTCTCCGGGATTTATCCCGAGGGTGGGTGTGTCTCTCTCGCGTCCTTCCTGCTCCGCAGAATTTCTCTGTTTTGGGCGTTTCTTTTTTTTCTTGGGTGGCTCGCTTTCTTTCGATACCAAGCTTTCCGACTCACTGGCGGCAGCGTTCAACTCGGGAGACTGGCCCCCACTTGCTGGCAAATGTTCCGAGCCTTCTTTATCCTCATCAGCGGTTCCTCCTGGAGAGGACTTGTCTCCCTTTGAGCTTGCACCAAAGTACTTGCGTTTCGGGGGTCTTCCGGGGCCTCTTTTTATTGGTGCTGATTTGCCATTGCCATCCTCCCCTCTGAAGAAAGAGAAAATTGAAACCAGCGAACTGACATTACAGATTGATGAATGCGTGGAAACAGCGAGCTTTAGATTGAAGTACTAAGTCTATTCGAATGCAATTTCGACTTTTCAAATCCGGGAACGCGGGTTTGCAATCTGAGCATTGGGTTTGCCTGACGAGGTTTTTCAAGTGCGTAAGCTCAGGCCTGAAACTCGATCTCGTGGTCCGCTGAGATCGGATTCTATGTCTAAGTTCGCTAAAGGCTGGTTTACACGTAAGACGCAAGCATAAGCACGAACAAAGTACGTAGACGCAGCAGCGTTTTGATAATTAGTACCTTTCATTAGAACAAATAACACGAATTAACAAGAAGGGTTATGCGCCTGCGTATGCTACGTATGCTTGCGTCCTATGTGTAAACCAGCCTTAATCCTTGCCGAAGTCGAAATAAAGCTACAAAATCGCAACACATACGCAAGTAAGTCGCTATTATGGTAAAAAGTAAACGTGTGCGGTAGAGACTACTAGATTATGCGCATCGTCAACAAACTGTCTCACGGTTAGACTCGCTCAATGCTCTACGCTTGCTAGGGATACTTTGCAAAGATCCCAAATTGCGCACGATCCAGTGACATTTCTGGACTCGAAAACAATACCAGTAAAAATACAGCTTGCATGACTGCCAACGAAAACGTGACAATGCGGTAAGATCATAAGAAAGCGACTCTCTGTGCACATAATTATTTTTGGTTGCTAATAATAAGTCGTCCTTGAAATAACCACGCGGTATGACACAGAACTAATTATAGATTCCAAGTAAATTTCTATTAAAAAATGCGAAATATTTCATCATTAACAGGTCAAAACGTGTTTGTAAGTTACATTCTATAAATACTAATAAGAACAATGGTGGATTGAAAAAGGTGTAACGTAACGTAAGAAAAATAAAAAAGAGTTACACAACACGTTTAGCACTTTTTATTTAGAACTATTTTTTCGATTTTTTTTATTAGTTGAATGTTGTTCCAAATCACTTCTTCTTCGTACAGTCAGGGAAATTTCATGATATGTCACAAGGTGTCCCCTTAAGCCTCACAACTTCATGTATTGTACTGCTCTTTTAGAGGGTCACTTTCTGATGCCCACAACAGACCTTATTCACGATAGCCGCCATGTTGGATTTGCTTTATCATGCAAATTAGCTACACATTTCTGAGGGGGCAAACAACACAAGTTCGAGAGATTATCACGAACATCTTAGCCACACAGATGATTTGTTTCAAGTTCATTAAATGTTCATCACCTAAGTAGTAAAATAGAATGCTTACACAAGTTACTTCGATGTTTTGTTAGTGAAAAATGAGCAGATAACAAAGTAGAAAGTCAAAATGTCAGAGGCAATCAAAAGATATAAAATTATTATAAAAGATACTTTATTCTAAATTCTAAAACGTACTTTTAGCAATGTTAATTCCATATTTCGACGAGCCGATCTTCCGCAATTTGCCTTTATTCCAATGTTTGCCCCCCAGCATAACACATGGCTAATTTGCATGACAATTTGAAAACCAACATGGCGGCTATCGTGAATAAGGCCTATTAACGTGAATTTCATTATGGCGCTGTATTGCATAAGCCCGGGAATAGGTCGAGCTCGATATATCAATATTCAGGCATGGCATGGTTAAATTTCTACGGCTCAGTTATGTTTTCATCCAAGAGTAAGATTTACCCAAATTGGCCTTGTTCCCATCATCGTCAGAAAAGTGTTTATTTTTAAACCAAGTTTTGCGGGAAAATAAACAATAGACCAAATGGGCCAACTCTGTTGCACCCAATTCAAACCCCTTGGGAATAAAACGTTTTGTTTCTGGTATTTCCGTGTCATTAAAATGTGAATGCTACATTACAAAGCAAATACAATACACAAAGAATCTTAATCCCGGGAGATTTCAATAATGTACAACATTGAGCCAGCCAGTTTGGTCTATTGCTTATTTTTCAGCAAAACTTTGCTTAAAAATAGACACTTTTTCTGACTCTTATGGAGACAAACTTGATAGCACATTCTTACTCTTGAGTAATAGGCTCTTTCTATACCACGAAAATCGCTCAATGACATACCCGTACTTGGGCTGCAGCCTCGCCAGTTCTCTAACCTTCTCTCGATACCTTTTCTGTAACTCGGCTAATTTCATTCGCATTTCTTTTTCAACCGACTCCACCCCCGCCACGTCACCAATAGCGCTAGTTACTCCATTCAGAATCGCTGTCGGGCTTCGGACATCTCTCCCACGACTAAACACCTTGAAACGATCTTTGCTGTTCCGCCGCTTGGCCATCGATCGGAGTCGATCGATCTTCTCTCGGATTTGTTTTCGTTCGGCTTCGGACCTCAAAGGTCTCAACGAAACTATTGTGGAGTTCTCCTTGTTTTCATGGTCCGGTTCAAGTGGCATAAAACACGATGTGATCCTCCTTAGTTCATTCTTTGTCCTTAAATCATCTTCAAAATCAGATTCGCTTTCAGTTTGTTCCCGGGGTGTTTCAATGAATGCTCTGTGATCTTCCAGCGATTTCGCACTTTGTCTCAACTCAACATTAATAGGTTGAAGTCCTCTTTCCGGTCTTTCGAAAGTTGATTTGACAAACGAATTCACCATCTCAACGTAAGGTTCATTTTTTTGAGATTGTTCTCTCCGCGGGAAGTAACCCTCGAAACTCTCCTCGCTACCTTTTTCAAAGTCATTTCGCGATATTTCCTTGGGGTTCACTGGAAGCTCTCTTTCGTAGACCCTGAATGAAGCCTCACACCTTTCTCTTACAAAGTTAAGTCGAGCTTTATCTTCTGTAAGTCTTTCAGAAGCGAAGTTGTCAAAAGGTGTAATTTTCCGAGTGAGTTGAAAAGGTACATGTCCCGTAAGCGGAAGATCACGCGACTCCCGCGTTACGGACCTTTCGCCCACCAAGTTGGGTTGTGCTTCCAATTTACGAGGTGTCTCAACTGGAAAAAAAAAACGAAAAAAAACGTAACGCTCAGTACGTGCTGCACCGCCCGCACGCTTTTTTTAAGCAGGAAATGACTTTGCATCAACAGGAGCACAAAAATAATCGATCTTCATGCCAAACCTGACAAGTTAATTCATGTAAATGAAAACGCGCTCCTCGCAAAGAGAAGGCGTCATGTTTAGGCCTGTTGCACAGGGTGGCAAAGTACATATATGAACGAAATGCGCTCTCTACCTTCACTTAGAGGTTTGTTGTACTATAAGAACAAAAAACCTACAAACATGAAAGGTGACGGGCGCTCAACCCCTTTAACCTTGAACCTAGCCATGAGCGAAGTTTTCGAAGTCAAGCCAAACAAAACGAAAACCTTTAAGTCCTTTGGAATCGTCAAACTGTTGGATCTTCCTCGTTCCCCAATTAACTGCCATA
>NC_090890.1:10727580-10765080 GCF_036669925.1 Montipora capricornis
AAGGATGTATGAATATAGTTGTGCTTAGCTTTTAATGTCCGGTCTGGCTCAGAGTTAGGCACACACGATACGAGGATTTTATGAGGGAGACGCAATTAACATATTACAGTTTTCTAACTTGCGGCCCTCTAGCGATACCAAACAAGACAGACCACAAAACCGGGGTACTCCATGCCCCACTATTTGCGAATAGTGTGTGGGTTCTTTTACGTCCCACGGGGTTATTAACATTGACCGTTTATGTGACGGGGCCTACGGTTTATCGTCCTTATCCGAGAAGACTTGAAAGTCTACCCATTTGCAGATGTCATTACAAAGGCAGTACTTTCTCCTCATCAAAGATCCTGAATGTTGGCCCCACGGTGGTCCGATACTAAACCACTCTTTCCTTCACATGAAAGCCTATGCCATGGCCGTAACACAGTCAGTGTCATGTTCCTGTCGGAAGTGTTGCGTTTACATCTTCGTAGTCTCCCCCCCCCCCCAAAAAAAAAAACGGATTTAGCTTCCATTGTATGCTAATTTAGATCCAACCGTTAGAAAACTAAACTGGTCAATTGAAAACATCTCTAATTACTTACCCATTGGGATGTAAGCCTCCGGGGGAATCATCATAATCTGTCCCGTCACTGGATCAGCTGTCAAGGCCCCGGACGGGAACATCCCCTGTGGGGTGGCATCCATCATGTGGGGGCGGTACATGGCACCGTAAAATGATGATGGGTCGAGCAACAACAAGGGAGCTTCAGAAAGACCTTGAGGAGTTATTATCTGACCGAAATACGGAGACGGAAAAGCACCTCCCTCCAGTCTCATAAATTGAGCAGCTCCCGGGTTTGCCAATCCGTCTAATCCAGATTCAACGCCGGATTCGCGAGATTGAATATCACTGTTGTCACTTGGAAATCTCCTGTTCGAACCACTGGTTCCGTACGATGAGCCGTGCGCGGTACTCCTTTGCTCAGAACTTAAATTCTTTTGCTCGAGTAAGGGAGATGACAAACGACGCTGCCGTACGGCGCCCGCCGCAGGCGATATTCCGGTCCTATCCGAAGATTGCTGTACTCGAAATTGAGCGTGTTTTTCGGGAGAAGTCGTTTCGCCTTGTGCACGTCTCGGTCGTTCGTCGTTTTCATCCGAACTAATTTCTTCCGCGTCAGCACTTCGCTTTTCGCTATCAAACCGCCCTGTCGGTATTCTCGGTTTCACGTCGTCTCTTCTCGGCAAACCTCGTCTTTCGTCGATTCTCTTTGAAACATCTTCCTTTGACGAATGACTGCTCTCGACTTTCCTGGGAAAGGAGTTTAAATCAGCCTTCTTAAACGCGTTTTTCTCCATTTCGAGCTCGCGGCTCTCGTACATATCAAGCGTCGCGTTTGGCGGAACAAAGACCTTATCATTGTCGGCTGCACCGCGCTCTCCGAACCTTATCTGTTCTGCATGGCCCGTAGACGGAAAACCACTAACACCGTACTTCAAAAACGGAAACGCTCCAAGTGACGCGCTGTTGTTGTTTCGGTCATTGCCTTTATTCCCTTCACTAAAAGATGCGAGTTCTCGCGAGTCTGGTTTCCGTCCGATATTTTCTTTATATGGAACTTTTTCCTTAACGCGCAAGGGTTCCGAAGTCCTCACGCGATCGACGCTTTCTTTGTCATAATCCTCTCGCGCGGATCTAGCCTCCGCGCGTGATATCCCAGTATAGGAGCTGTCGTCCGGCTCTTGCCCATCATAGTTACTGTAACTTCCGCTCGCAACCCTGCTTTCTTCCGGTCGCGAATTTTTATTCATTTCCGGCTTCAAGTACTTTCCTTCTTTCCGCTCAACTGAGACGCGATAAGAGACTTCTTTGCCATGCACGATAACGTTTCCCAGACTACCCTTGCACTCATCGTTTCTATTGTAACTGACATATTCTCCGACAACTGATTTCTCATTCCTCCCAGCATAGTGCTGGTTTCTCTGATATTCGTCTGAACCGGAACTTGAAGCGTCTGACGTTTCTTTCCTCAAATTCCCTGGTCCAGTACTGTATTTGTAAAAGCTCTTTGGAAGTTTCGCCTGAGATTGCTCTGATAATACCGTACCGTCGCCAGAGGAATCACGAGGCACATCTCTGGAATTTGCGATTTCATCGTCTTTCGCAGCAAATATCCTGTCAGCACCAACCGCTCGCAAATTCGAGGGAAGTGTACCATAAGGCGATCGCTCCCAGGGCGACAGAGAATAAAAGTTCCTCGCTAGTTGTTGTTTTGTTGCTGACTCGTGAACACCTGTCTTATTCAAATCGCGTTCCTCTCGATTGTGTTGTTTAGTTCTAAAACTTTCAGTCCAAGGCTTGACACTGTTGTGAACAGTAACAGATGGGGCAGAAGAAACCGAGTTCACGTTATTGGGATAGTTTTGCTTTCTCATGACGAAGGAAGGTGATTTTCTGTGTTCAACGTCTGAGGAGTAGGATACAGTAAGTGGTGATCGAATGCGTGGTGCTATGGGAGTAAGCTTGGGCATGGTTGAAGGGACGTTCGAATGAGAAGAACTGACCGAGGTTCTTAACGGCGGCGTACTGTGATAAGGAACAAGCGTTGGAGGTTCGCTTGCTGGATACGGCGAAGAACGCGCTTCAGAGGACATAAAGCCTTTACTGTATGAGGAAAAGGGCATCGCGGCGTTTTCAGGTGAACGAGAATTCAAACCATTGCTGGGTCTCTTAATACCGAAAGAATTAATTCCCAAATGTTCATAGGGTTTTGTCCTTGTGGGAAAATCGCGTGACTGGTCAAAATCGTTGGTGATGGATTGCTTGTCACGCCGACTCATATCCTCGGGGTTTTGAGTTTCACACAAGTGCGTGTCACGAAATGAACCACGCAAGCCCAAACCTTTCTTCCCGTCAACGGAGTTTCCAAGTTCATTTGCTGTTCCTTTTTCGGAACACCTCAAGGATTTCTGTGTGTCCCCTGTTATTCTTTTGTCCGGATCACTTGGCTTTCTGATATTTTCTTGTTTGTCTGTTTTGTCGGTTACCGTTTTAATGACGCTCTCTGTTCGCAAAGGTTCCTTCGACTGGCGGTTAGATGGCTCCGCTTGACTGCAAGAGAGGAAGAGAATTAATCAAACGTCAAATTAAATCCCAGTCCCAGGGAGCTTAGTTCCCCTTTCCAAGGAAAAAACAAGCCTATTCTAGTTTCCATTCTACCTTTTTTGAGGAAACAGTATCGCCGGCTGATGCCATGAAGGTAGCCTGTGGAGACAATCCCTAGATGTCTGAAATTTTTTTTACCTTTAGATGACCAAATAATTACCAAGACAATAACAGAAATACCGAAAACGCGAAAGGTTTGACCAAATTAACGGCGAAAAACGAGTCGTCGAGTACTCCCACCTTTCATTCGTTGACGTACAGATAAACACCAAGACAGTTAGGAAATCTAGAATTTTCTCAATATTAGTTCGAAGGTTTCAGTTTACAAATAAATGTTCCATAACCAAAATAAATATTAGGTTCACACATTGAGATGGCCTACCGCACACGAATATGGAAAGATGTTTCCCGGAATAAATCCTTGCTGATTATGAAAGCTGGCCCTATTTTAGTCGTGTTAACACTAAACTACAGCTGTTAAATTAAGAGGGACACTAGCGTTTTATCTGCACGACAAAGCAAGAACGAATCGTCTGCTGTTGATCAATATTCGTGAATTCTATACTATATGAACAGCGGATAAAAGCGAGTCTAGTGTTTTAGTGATGGATGCAGCAGAGGAACTCCAGCAGATGCAAAGAAGCTTAAATAAAAATCCGGGTTTAAAAGGGTCTCCATCGTGTGCCTACGCGATTGCGTCGAACACTGTTCTACTATTGACATGACAAGCCATCTGACAGATGGTCGATTATTACATGTTCGAATTTATCTCACAAGAGATGGACGCCTGTGCGTCATAATCTCGAATATAATTACCAAAACTATTAAGAAATGTCGGTCGAAAGGTTAAATTTTCTAGTCATCGCGACAGCGAAAACAAATGTTACTGAGGGAGCAGAGATGGCGCAGTGGTGAGAGCACGCGTGGCCCGGGTTCGATTCCAGACTTGTTGTCAAATGTGGGTTGAGGTTTTGGTTCTCTGCTCTGCTCCAAGAAGTTTTTTTGTGCCCAGTTGGTGACCCTGCGCGAAATACACCTGACACTTAAAATAAAATTAAGTATTATTATCATTCATCATTATTGTTGATTCCACACAAAGCCAAATGAAACTTAAAAAAAAAACCCGACAGGTGCCCTTCAAGGTAAACTGCTTCATAATTTTAGAGTTCCGGTAAACCTCTTTCTACTAATAGCTTCAAGAGACAACAATGCCATCCGCAACCTAACGTCACTCCTCACAAAAGGCTGCATACAACCTTAAACGGAAATTTCTCTTAAATACGGATAACCATCTCACAACACAGAATCTCTGCTACAAAACGCACACAAAAAGATTCTATCCATAGACTATTTTTCGGTTTTTTTAAAGGATTACTCAAAGAAACGGCGCTCTTTTTTTAGCAACGTTCGTTTCATTAACAAAGCTGTCCAAGCCAAATGCAATTACAGGTTTTCATAACACTTGACATGAAAACACTTCTAAATCTGACGCATAAACCCAAAAGGGGTTTGTGTTTTTATTTTTTCATTTAATTCAATATTTATCCAGGGGCATGCAATTTAGCAGAGCTACAGTTTAAATGGAGCCCTAAAACGAAAAATATTTGAGTTAAGGTGTAATTTAAAAGTTCCATGTTTTGATCAAACAGTAAGAGCACCGTAACAGTGCCCCCGTATCTTTCGATAAATGACAGAGGGCACAGTTTTGCCGCAGTTTGCTCTTAATTTTCAAAATATTTTGAAACGGCATGCCCCAAGACCACCCTAAATGTTCGTGCATTCGATCTGCTTCTCTACCTAAATCCTACCGGAAATAAAAATATGCTTGTTTCTGAAAAAACACTGCCAATGAGTCAAGCCCATGGGTTCGAGTTTCTTCACTGGATTGCTTAAACATTCAGATTTTTCAATTCTCCTCATCTGTAGTGGGGTGGAAAGGTGTTTCAGATTGTCGCGTAAGAAGCAATGAATATTGTCTTAAGATCCCGAGAAAAATGGCTGAAAATGTAACTTTGTCAGGTCTAAACTCCCAAAACACTTCAACATGTTTTCTCAATTCCGGTTCTAATTTATAGTGGGATAGAAAGTACTTTAAAAAAGTAACATTTCCCAATAAGGACGAAGCACACAACATACGAACTGCCCCAAGCAAATGACAGAATACACAAATCAGTGCGGCCGGATCTATCTCAAGAACTAAACAGGAAGTTCCATGGGTTTTCTCGTTTCCGGTCCTGATACCAGGTAACATTACCAAGCAAAAAGAGATCAAAGCAAGCAACAAAACAACGTGTCAACCAACAGAATACCGCTACGACAAAATAATACGCTATAGCGATGGCCACAATCCAAAAGATCTCACTCCACGGCGGTCTCCGAAGGTTCACACCCAAACGAGGAGAGTAACCATTGTGTTCACACTTCATAACTTTAAGAACGAACTTAAAACTTCGACTTATGCCTCGTTCACACCAAACCTTAACCATGTTTTGAACATGTTTAGTTAAACACGGTTTCAAAGTGTTTTCTTTTTAAATCGTGAATACTGATTTTTGTCGACTATAAATTTATCACAGGTCAAAGCATGTATTGAAATTCACTTCAATCTCATGAAAAAGCCAGTCCTACATTTTTCTGTGACTGGTTTTCACTTCGTTAAACCCAGTTTAATTAAACATGTCTTGTTGGTGTGAATGGGGTATTAGACTGCACCTTGCAAAATATTGTCATGAGCAGGTGAGTATGGAACACAACGCTCAGCAACGTTGATTTAGATGGTAAGACTTTAACATTTCACCGACAGATTTAAAACTTGAAACCACCTTACAAGGAAAAATAAAGCACTACAAGAAGATAGTTCTTAGTAGCCTGCATTTGAATAGTCGCACACATTTTCTCCTCATACTGACTCAAAAGTAAGAATCATACTGAAGCACCACAGGAAGTAGCATTCATTTAACTGTGTTCTATTACCTAAGAAGTAATTGTTTGAGCTCTCCAAAGGGCATATGGTTGCATAAGAGAATGAGCACATCTAAAATATACTGAATCTCACCGTGATTGTGTGGACTCGGCAGTAGTTTTCTTCTCAGGCACTGTTGATTCTTCGCCGTTTTTAACTCGTTGCCCCTGTCCGTAGCCAGCAATAAAGTTTGGAAAGCTCATGACGGGATTGCCGTACGGGTAGAGTAGATTTCCCGCGTTCAGAGCCCGCGGGTCCATCCCTGGCCCTGCAATCATCCCGTATGGAAGACTCATTCCAGCGAGCGCTAGAAAAGGTAACAAAAAAAGTCTATATTAACGAGGTTCGATTGTAACGTCGTAACAAGGACAGATATTCCAGTGGTGTTTGGCACACCAGACGCAAGAGGATCGCTTTTCTCCTTGATTGTTTCTTTCAATGTAGTGGCTTGGAGGCAGGTGACCTCGCCTCTCTCTATCCAATCAGAAGCGACTGTGACTTTTCCCGCGCTTGGCGCCGGCTACAACTATTTATTTTGTATTCTGATAGGTTTATTTGAACACCTCAGATCGCGTCAATGGTTAAAGCAATCATGCAATGAGACGAGAGCGTTACAAACTAGTTTAGTCTTGACTGAGATGTTTTCAATGCAAAAACCGACACAATTAAATTTCTAATTGTTTTTACAACAAAACAAGAAATGATAAATGCCCCTTAGCGAAACTGACAAACTCGATTTCCGCTTTGACGCAGGACAGGTGAGACACTAGAGCAATGCTCCCGCAAGTGTACCCAAAACAAATCACTATGAGCCACACATAGCTAATCAAAACAAACACTTATGAAAGTGAATTCCAAGAGAAAACATGGTAGCAAGACAGCAATCGAATGGTCGTTCGACAATACGCCGAACAGCTTAACGGGGCTATTTTGTACTGTAGGGAGCTCGCCCGATTGTAACCTGCAGGGTGCAAACTCCAAATCTGTGCTTCCCCGCCCTAAAACAGAATCACTGAAAAAGAGCTTTCGTTACAATTGTGCAAAGACTTGGAATAGTCTACCTGAACATCTTCGCCTAAATGAGTCCCTTAAGTCTTTCAAATGTAAAATCCGTTCCCTCACTCTGCTTGACAGTAATAAGCTTGATCTTATTCTTCCAAAATACTTATATTGACATAATATTATATTATTCAGGGGAGAGAAACGACCGTCAGAAATACGTCTGCGTTGGCAGGCTACATTATAGTATGATAGGCGTATTGTTGTAGATTAGCATTATACATAATTTTCTTCCTTTTTTCAAATATTTTGCTGTTACAGATGATAAAGAAAACTGTTTGTAATTTTCGTGGTTAAATAAAAATTGATTGATTGATTGATTGATTGATTGATGGATTGACGCGCAATGATTGTTCTACTTGGACCGTTGGGAAAATAAATAACCCTTTCTAGCCGTTTTATCACGGGAAACTGTTTCCATTTTAAAGAAGATTACGGAGCAGGGATGGCGAAATGGTGATAGGACACTTGCTTCCTACCGTTGCTCTCTCATATACATAATTCCCTAAGGTTGGTTACTTGCTGGCGGCGGTCCCGCATATCTACTGAAGGAAATCAGCCGTAAATTCACTCCGAACGCCCAGGTCGCCTCCAGATTTAGCCTAACGCACAATTCAATCCTCCTCTAACTAATGCTTTTCCCTATTGGACAAAAACAGCGGCTGTGCGGGAATTTCGGCTCGCTAATCTCCCTTCCATCGAGGACCGTCAATGATGTTTTGACACGAAGTTCCGCGCACGGCCGTTGAAAAAAAATACAACCTTACCGACCGGGATCAAGACAGACACAGACCGCGACGGCTACGGCAACGAAAACGTCACACCAAAATATAACTTAGCGCTATCCAAAGTACTTTGCGATTATTCCGTCTTGCTCAGGTTTTAAACTACGGGCAAACTATCCTTTAACTGGAAGGGCCGCGAACAGTTTAAAGTAAAAAAATAGAAAATGAATAGTTCATTGTTATATGCACACCTTGTCGCCTAAACCTAAAATTTGGGGGACAGCTGTTCTTAGAGTTATTTTCATAGAGTTAGGTCGTAGAGTTAAACATCCTGAATTCAAGATTTTGGAAGCCAACATTCATAAAAGCTAACCTCAGGCCTAAAAACGTTTGTTTAGGCCTAATTAGGCCAAAGGTTAGCTTTTATACATATTTAGGATACTTTCTGTGTATCTGTATTTCTGAATTCAGGATTTAGGCCTTCCAAAACCTTGAATTCAGGAATTTGGAAACGTAACTCCAACTCTAATGTCATAACTCTATGAAAATAACTCTACTACTAGTCAACCCGAGTTGTTGTTTTGAGGAGTACAGCCAGGAAATGCACGGAAATTCTTTCTGCACGTGCAGCAAGATTATTTTTCCTTTTTTAACCAATCAAATTCTTTGTGTTTGCTCCAATTCCCTACTTTCTGATCTTGGCGGAAACGTCGAATGGAGGCACCCTCTTAAGCAAATAAATAAAAGTTTTGTATTACTGTGAATTTTCATAATACTCTGGGATCTCACCTTAAACGTCAAACGGCCTTTTGGCTTCCGTAAATTAATTTGAAAAGAAGAACATCGAGGTTCTCAATGAGAGAACCGAGCTGCTGGTTGGTCGTTCTTTTCCGCGAAAACAAAACTGACGTGTAACAGTGATGCATCATCAATCGACTTTAAGTGGAGGATAAATTTGGCAACATAGCACAAACCAAATCACATATTTTGGTTGTTTCAGGCCAAGGGATCACAGAAGAAGCAGCAAAAATCATCTTGAGACAACTTGGAGAGCGAACAAGGCCACCCAGGCCGATCAATCTGGGGCAATTTACTGAAAGGTGAACCCTCTTACAACTGCACTAACCCCTCTCCGCCAAGGAACCACTTCAACTATGGAACTATGGAAGTTCAGATGCTCAGAAGCGCTTGGATGATCATACTTCATAATTCATTAAAGAATGTCCTTGGCGCAGTGAACAGAGTTACATTTAATTCCTTTCACGTCTCATAACAACAGTGCGAATAGCATCCCTAAAAGGTTTCCACCATTTTAGTTTTAAATCTACAGCGGTTACATAGAAAAAGGTTAGGGTTACGTTCCTTACATAACCAGAAACAGCTCAGTATACCATTATACGGTATCAAAAATACGTACAATTCAAAATCATGATTTATAGTTTTGAATAATACGGAGACAAGCTTTTAAGGTTCATTGAATTTCCGATCACGTACCTTCACGTGCAACCAGAGAGTTCGATTGGTTCTCGCATCATGTATTATTCCAAGTTAAAGAGGTCATGCTGATTATCAGAGAAAAAACGCTCTATGTCCCAAAAAGAACAACAGATATGTTTCTGTCGTTCTTGATCGCAGTTTCAGAAATATCAACCGCTTTGCGCCTCGTCCAAGTTTTCTGCCCTTTCGATAATATCAGCTGTAAGAAGATTATTTCCGTTTGCTTAATATTCGCAGACGAGCAAAAAAACCACCACTAAAATCTAATTGTTATTCCAAAAAATGAAAACAAAGAGTTCATGACGCCTACGCAAATCGTTCTTTTCAGGATTGAAAGTTACATTTTGGGAGTGAAGAAACAGTTTTATGTCTTCGAAAATTTTATCGTAAAAGAATCAAAGATGCCCCTTGCATCGTTAGACATCGTTAAGGTATGCTTTAAAAGACGATTCTCTGTGTTGTTTCAGTTGACGTTTTATGACAGCAGTACATCGTTAATAAAATATGAAAATTAAATATATATGATCGACGAAATCAAAACAAGAGGAGACCACGCTATCTCTTCATTCATGTCAGACCGGTCACAAGATCAATGTTTCCGCTTTCCTCAAGAAAGCTCTAATTTGCAATTTCTTAAACCACTCACCCATCTGATTTCCACAATTAAATGCGTTTATATACGTTGGAAAACACGAAGTCCCTTCGGTTTAAAACGTGACATAGTAATTTTCTAGACTCTTCTGCCACTGCCATGCCATCTGCTGCGTGGTGAAAAAAAAACTCAGTGCCGTTTGTTCCACGCGAGAAAAAAAACTTTCTTTAACATACACTTCAAAGGTTACTTGACTTAAGTTGCGATTCCTGTTTTTTTTTTCTATCGTTTTCGAAATCCAAATGGTCTTGATAGCACAAGTGTTACAATTATTATTAATAATACAATTTAAGGAACATGTTTCGATGTTTCAAATATCATCTAAGTAAGATGATCCGCGTATATAACTATCGATATTTATAAATTTCACAACATGATCCGTATATTTAACAAATCGAGAGTGAGTGCGCCTCGTGAGTCCACAACAATTTTGACCACTGTGATGACGAATATCGTTGTTGATAAGAGTACAGAGAACGCCGAACCACTTTCGATTTGTTAAATCGAAATCACGTTTAAAGACAGCTTCGGCGAGTCACTGACGCACAGAAGCTTTGACTTCCTATCTTGAAGTTCAGATTATTATGGAAAGTCACGAGTTTAATTCGCGCCGGAATTTTTCAGACTTCCATTTCACTGCAGCTACAAGTTGCGCTTTTAACTACGATGACCTTTTCAAGACTAAAATTTCCTATCTTGTTTACCAAAATTATGGTGAGTGGGTAGCTACAATAGGTTTGCTCAAAACAAAATTCTTGTCATGTCTAATCATATCGGTAAAATTCTGTTCAAAAAGATTTTTCTGTGTTAGTTTAACTCGTATCGTCATGAAATTTAATCCTTCAATTTTCATATTTTGCATAAAAAAGGGTCACCGAGCAAGCATTCTTGGTATTCTTGAAGAGGCAAAACCAACTTGTCCTCATTCGACTTTCAAGTTCCTGACAATGCGAGAAAACAAGGACCTTAATTTAAAACATTTTCTCTCCAGCTGAGACTTTTGAGCCAAACAATCCGGACAGCTCGAAGCTGTTCACAATACACAAAAACATTGCGTAAAAATCTTCGCAGATGTGTATAATCAACTTATTTTCCGCAAGTACGAGTATAACTTTGCCGCGGGTTTTCCTGACTAAACAAAGTTTTAGCTCATCAGATAGCGTTTCAGGCGAACAAAAAATTGAAAGACGGCTCATCTAACTAGTCCTTGTTCTAATACTACCACTTGCTCTAACTACTTTTTAGCCTGTTGGAGGAAGAAAGGATACAGTCTTTGTTTATGTACTGGTATAATGTGCAGTTATAGTCGTCTGACTCAAACACTGATAGTACTGCCAATGTTGCAGCTTTAATTTAAGTCGAAGTCTACAGTTAGGTCCTAGAAGCCGGATGTTTGTGATGACAAAAGGAACTCCAAGGATTACGGCATTCGTGTGGTGTTTTGGATTTCTGAATCGCCACAAAAATGGAATTTGAGATTAAGATTTACACTGACCTGTCTAGAACTTTGGGAAAGGTAAGGTAAAGTCTGCTACGAGCCTAGAAGGCGCTTATCTCCGGTTTCTGTAGCATGAAGCGACTAGGAGTATTTCTACTCCCCCCTGGATGGGATGCTAGTCCATTGCAGAACTAGAACTTTGGTGGGTAGAAAACGGTAAAATCTTTTGAGAGTTGACACTAAAAACTGCAAAATCATTCGACTTCATCTGGTTACCAAGGTGATTTCCAAACGCGATAGGATAGAAGTCTTCTCGAGGAAGTAAGGTTGCGAGAAAAAACCATAATTTTAAATACCCCTGAACAGATTAATTCTATGCGGTGATGAAAATGTTAGAGGTGAAATTTCTCGGTTTATTTTGACTCAGCAACCTGTCAGTCCTTCAGCCTTCTTCTTCTTTGCTTGGGCAAAGATTTCATTACTTTAATTGCCTTCGGAAATTAAGGCTCCGTCCACACGAAAGCTCGATTCACTTTCCAAAAAAGGAAAAGGTAATGAGACTAAATAAATTTGGCGTTTTTCAACGAAAAAAAACATCACGAGTTGATTCTTTTTACCGTGAAGGACTTAATCGACTCAACCTAGTTCGAATGACCTGGCAAAAAGTTGTTTCTCCATCTGATCTCTGAACGACAAGGACCTCAGAAACACGAATTTCAGCCAATGAAAGTGAAGCCGAACCGAGGATTTTGGGAGGCCAAAAAATTTGAAGTCTTACAAGACCTTGCGAAATGCATATGTGATGTAAAGCATCCCCCAACTCGCAGAGAAGCTAATTGTTTCGAAAAAGAGTACGGACAATAATACGTTGCAGAAAAATTCGTTTATTCTGTTTTTGTCGTTTACTTTATAACACGATTTCGAAGGAAGTCATGCACTGTCCACACTGTGTGTTAACGAATAATTTGAATGTTACATTTACGTCGCTTTAAACGGGGCTCTGTGTACCAATCTTCCACCCAGGCCTCTTTGGCTAACTAAGATTTCGGGATCTTAGATTCATTGTAGATTTTGTTTTGGTTACGGTTTTCTAAATCCTATGAGACTGACACTTGAATAACTTTGCGAGAACGTGGGAGGATAGATTGTTAGCATACGGGCGCGGCGACGATGTTTTTCGTTTGCACCAGTATGAACACTTCTTCTCGCCCGATGTAGAGAAAAATCGAGAAAAATACGAAAACCAAGAACGTATATGAAAGAACTGCTAAATCCCTTTAGCTGAATTGCCCCGACCAGAGTAAAAAACTACAATAAATATGACTGAAACAATAACTTATGAAACAGAAGATTTAAACACGATGATTCAACACGAAAAGCTTGCGTTCAAAAGCATTTACAGAAACACCGACTGGATGAAAATACCACGATAATCTCAGTTGAAGCGACCGTCGGACTCATTTCTGGAAAGAGGTGCTGATGCCAATAAAAATCACACCACATTTTCCTCTGCAGATACCAAGCAGGATTTCTTCATTAACGACGCATGAAAACTTTTTTAAATTAAAAAACAGGCTATTGTGAAAGAGTCCAAATTTCTAAAAAAAAAATCGCGTTGATTGAGACAAAAATTCGATGACGTTCTTTAGCTGACAAAAACAACATTTATAATTCACTTTGAAACACTAAAAGGAGAATGATTTTGAAACTTTGTTTTGGAAACAATGCCCAAAACACTGTCAATACTTCGATATCATCGATAAAATCAGTAATGCGATAAAAAACCCAAACCCGTGAAAGAGCTTTTGGATATATTCCACAGCTTCAACTTATGAGTGTAAACAAAAGTGAACCATAAAATGAAGGCTGTGCTCCAAAAGCCGCGGAGAATGATAAATACGCGGAGTAACAACAACATTGCGCGAAAGATCGACGAAGTCCGTCCTCACTGTAATCTAAGAATAAACTTTACCACGCCAATATCACGGAGAACTACGCTCACGGCTTGGAGTGTAAGGGCAAATTTATGCCTTAAAATTCAACTGGATCAGTTGACACAAAGGATCACCATCTACGAATCCGAAATTTTCGCTTTGTATGTTCTAACGAAGGTCCAAATTTACGTCAACGGCTTGAAATACAAATAAACTGATGGAAACTGAAACGGTTAAAAGGAAGCCAAAAGCTAGCGCCGAAATAAAAACGATATCTAATATGTGTAAATATTGTGCAAAAAAAAAAAAGGGAATTGAAAGTTTGCGATTTGAATTTTTTTTAATGAACAAACGCCTTTGGGATATTCTCCGAGTCGTAAAATTTCAGGGGAGAAAAAAGGAAGAACTGAATTTTCATGAAAATCCGTCGTTTTTGGATTTCGAAGCAATATAATATGGAACACTGCGACCGATCTCAGCGTACACGTCTAGGCATAAAATGCCCGACAAAGGAAGCACTAAATTTCGCCGTTGGTGAAATATGTTGAGAACGATTATAGCAACTTCAAAGCAGTCTTTAAAACAGGGCGGAATTTTGAGCAAAATGCAGTTTACTCGCAAGGGACTAAGATATGGAAAGAAAACTTCATTTTAGGCCGACTGGTCGATCGCACTTCATCTCTCCTGGCGAGTGGTTTTAAGCCATTGTTAGCGAACTAAAAACTAATTTTCCGTAAATTTTCGTCACTGTCTTGCGTTTGCTACAACGGAACGCAAAATCGCAAGAAAATTGCGTAGATCTCAATGTTTCGACTATGTTTTTATGTTACAAGCAGACTTCAATCGACTGACCTTTCTTTTCTTCCAGGCGAAATATGGCTTGTCAATTGCTTGTTTATCACTTTAAAAAAGCCTTTAGATTGTCGGGAAGAAAAAAAGATTTTAGGCAAACTGCAATACAGATGATTTCTGAAGACAAAAGCCGTTTAGCCTTTTCAGGGGGTTTTCAATGCCACTTAACATACGCACATGAGACCGGTAAAGCATGTAAATAAGGATGCGATATGTACAGCGGGAAAGGATAATTGATATGTTAATTCTTGCTTTTATTCAAATCCTTTACAGGCGCGATACTCTTTTTTGTAAACAAGAATTTATGATGTAAAATTTTTCTTTTCTGTCGCCCAAGAAATTAACTCGCATCTAAATTTTGAAATTGGTCAATAAAGTTCACAGCTTGTTCGCGCGCCTCCAACGTGCACGCACGTGTTTAAAAGCAAGCCAAACACTTTAAACACATTTTTGCATGCAAATTGAGCATTGACACAGGAGTAAAAGCGCTCTTTCACAAATCATGATATCGCGAAAACAACGATTGATTTCAAGCAATCTAGAACTTGATAAATTAACGACGTTCTGAACTCAAACTTGTCCAATTTTTTGTCGCCAGCTGATTAAATCTGGCACACCAATAAGGAGACGTTTTTGCTCGTTTGGCTGGTACTAATCTTTACTCATGAAATTTGCCATTGTTATTCTCGTGAAACACCCGTAGAAGGCATTTATTTATTCTAAAACTTACTTTTGACGGTCAGAAAAAAATCTTAATTACTTTTCGACACCAAGACAATATGATGTACAAAAAAAAATTCTAGCCACGTTGGAGAAGCACTACGAAAGGATGAACGGCTAAAGAAATCGTACACTGTTTCCAACATTATAAGCACATCACGATGGCTTTCAAAACTTTCAGAGAGGACTGCTTCACCCACAACTACGTCGTAAATATGTGAAAAGTTTGAAGACTATCGGCAAACATCTAATAAGTCATGCGAACAGATATTGATTAAGGAGGAAATGCTGCTGTCTGTATGTATAAAAACGATTTTCAATAACGATAGTAATTAAAACTCAACAACAAACCGAGTGATATCAACAGCGTTGTATTGAAATAATTTCCATTTTTAACATTTCGGTATATTATGTGTGTGATCAAAGAGAAAAAAAATAACTCCACTTTTTGTTGCTTTTTCTCAAAAAAATGTCCAGGCAAAGTTAAAACGTTAAAACTATCCGTTATGTTTTTCCTTTCCACTTTGCGGCATCCAACGATAAATTGTTTCCACGGTATTGAGGGTGCCCAAGATTGAATGACTTCTCGGACAAATACAAGCCCAACAAAGCTAAGAAGATGCGATAGTGTGGGCCTCCATATATGAGGCGGAGATCACTTGATGCTTAGTAAGGAAGAAACTAAAAAAAGCACGTATTTAAATCCTTAGCTCTTTGGGCTGCAGAAGAACCACGACTTTTAGAGAACATCACGCATTTGGGAACAGAACTATTTGATAGAAAAGACGTTTCGTTACACTTATATTTAGAGACTGCAAAGCTTTAACGCAAAAGTAGGATACGTTTAAAACTTGAGTGCAATATATTAACAAGGAAGGGTTACGTTTTTGCAAACGTTGGCGACAGGCAACAGGCAATAGTCGTATAACTTAGTCAAACGTTGGTCTCTCAATAAACCAAGTTTATGTCCGTTCATCGGGTTCTTTGGATAAGTTCGTCCGCTCGAATTTCATCTCCTAGAAGCAGCGTGGCCGGAATAGAAAACCAAGTATTCCGGAGCAAAATAGCAACTGAAAATTGCCGCGTTCAAGCATTTACAAGACAGAATTGAAATTCTCTGCCTGGACCATTCATGTGAAAGCTTGTGTCTACAGGCTTTTAGATCATTTCCAATCAAACACGGCTTCTTTTGAATCGCTTACACAAGATCAGCAGAACGTAAGCTTTTCACTTTCGTTTCGAAATTGTTAACATCCGTACCTCTTACAACGACTGTTTATGCTGCGCCCTGTCGGTTGTCAGAATCAACTACCACTTCCGCTGCTTAGCAGTGCACGACCTCTCTTCAACCGAAAGGAAACTAGTAAAACCTTCAAAAAGAACGAAAAATGCGACTAATAACATTGCAGACGGCCACGACGATATTAAACAAATCCGTTCAGTTTAATTTGCACCCATTTTCCGTGTGACATCGTTTCACGCCCCCAGAAACTAATTCAAACTACGTGAAAGGATACACAAAATTCGGATGACAGCGACAAAACAGATTCAGGATTTTAAACAACTGCTTTTTTCTTGAGAGAATAAAGTTCCTACATTTTAGTCCTCGGCTTATTTTAATCATCGACTCATTTTACTCTTGTGTGGTTTAACTCCATCTAATCGTCTCGTTCCTGAAGTCGGAGGCGAAATAATTCCCGGGGAAGTCAAAACATGCTAAAAAAAAAGGGAGACCAGCATAAGAGCTAACTTGTGGCGTGAATTTGCATTCCAATAACAGTACATTCTATTTATATATTATCAGTGACAATGCGTGTTTCTGTTTAAGCATGCGTGAGGAATGATCTAAATCACAATAGTTCCAATAGACACGCTGAATAATTTAGCCCTTGCTAGTTCGAATTTGCTTCGCCAGCAATCGCACATACTTGACTGAATACGCCTGTTTGCCGAAAAGTAGTCACACTTTACACAATTACTAGTATGTTAAAAATGGTTCAACTACATGGAATTCATTCGCTTTTCACAGAGGACACTTGCATAAATGAATTCGAACGGATGTCAACATTCGCAACGTCTGGTGTTTGTTATGGTTATTTGAGTAAATTGAAAATGCCTGCGTTTTCAATTACCTTCACTACTTGACCGTGAAGCTGATGCAAGGAGGGACGAACTCAATAAAAAAAATACATCAACCCTCTTCTCTTGTGGCATTCTGGCGCTTTTGGAAAGTAATTCACACTGAACTTTCGCGATCCAGAAAAACATAAGGTCAAACAAGAAGGCATTATGCAATTTAAAACTATTCCAACCAAATACGGGGTCGATGATGGTTTTTTGTCCACTTGGAATTTTGGAAGTACAAGAATGGATACATGAATTTGAAGTTAAACTAATTTTTGGGGGGCTGAAAAGCACTTAAAAAACCTAGAGGTTGCATAATACAGCGAGTCTCATGTTGAGCGTGCGGTCATAGAACGTTTCCTTACAAGATGCAAATCTTGAGAAAGCCAACAATTTTTGAGAGCTGTTTTTCTGCTTAGCAGCAAAACGCTTTTGACGGGCAATAATTTTCCCTAATAGTAAATACAACAAGCCTTCAAAATTTAACAGGTTGCTAAAAAGTCGAACAATTGTAAAGAAGAAGTAGACTCCGTTTAAATGAACCTTTGTTTGATACACGTCACCGAGAAGTTGTACTATTTAAATACCAAAATAGGAATGATATTTGAAAATACAAGAATTTAACTATATGCGAAGCACCACATTATTTCCATGTAAAAGTAGCATTTCCTGATCTCAGTAAATCAAGGAAATGATCGTATTTTGGGAGAAAAGCAAAAGCGTTTTATTTTCCGCAAACACGTACTAGCCTTTGAGGTCACGATCTCCAAGTGAAAGGGATAACAGTGAAAGTGGGCCAACGCTCAATGAAAATAAAAACACGAAGGCGCTTCAACGTTCAACATGAACTACCAACATTTTTTTATGAAAAACAAGCTAAGCAAAGGAGGGCTTTTACGCAAAGGTCGACCCAAAAATATTACAGCAGAGCAACAGAAGATATCAACAAAGCACACATCAAGGGCACTCATTATCGCGCGTGTGGCTTCGACGCAATTCTAAAAAATGAAATCTTCAAAAAACCCTGCATCGTAGCTCGTCGCTCGAATTCAAATATGAACAATTTTCCCGTAGACCAAAAGCGTTAGATAAGCCTTTGAGAACCCCTTCCAAGCGATCTATTTCTTTCCGCGGTCGTTTCAACTCGATTTTCGTCAACGCCTTTGAGGAAGTGAACAATAAAAGACAACAAACCGCCGAGAAAAGAGGCCAAAACCCAACGAAAGATCGATGGCACCCAGAAATTAGATGATGTGTCTGGAGTTTTTCTTTTCGTGTTTTTGTTATGCTCGCCTACGCTTGACAGAGTCAGGAAATGGTAAGACGCCTCTGGACTTTGAAATGGCATACCGTGATACCGTATGAGAACATTATATTAAATGGCACACAAGCTCACTTAACATACTTGACGCCGGGAACGAGACAGACAGCAGTTCATTACAACGTCGTCGCAGGCGCGAAAAATATTCACGGCTTTGGGCGACGCATTGCGAGTTTGTCACTCCCAGAATGTTTGCGCTGGGGAAAGAACCTTTCAAAGATATGACTGTGCAGTTATTGTGCGACTGAACGCTTCGGAGTGCATAACCACCCCTTGGCTATTTCCTCCCTTGACGACGTCGAAGTAAAGGTTTTGTCAAATATCTATGAACGCACACTTCCTAGCAGCGGTTGAGCATTGTTTAAATGGTACCTTAGCTTAGATGGAATTTCGTCACGTTTGCCTCACGAGGATGAGATAACTCTGCTGTTGTTGACTAAGAGAGCCGTAACTTGATCGAATACAATTTAGGCAAGTCCAGATTCCACACCGTACTGCGAAAAGGGTCGTTTCGATTTGCAACAAGCTAGGGCACACAGATCTCGTTGAAAAGACAGGTTTCTTAAAAGACAGGTTTCTTAAAAACTGCGTTCGCACGCTGGTTTCGCAATTCAGAAAAATTCAAACTTTGTTTTGTTATTTGTGCGTTCTTGCAACTAAGCTAATATCAGACGAGCCAAGAGCGCGCAGAGCATAAGGGTCGATTACGTAGTCAACCAAACGACCAACTCGAGTTTCGTATTTTCGATCCTGCACGACAAATTTTACAACTGACCCGAGGTGGAGAATCTTCTCGCCCACCACGTGTATTCTGACAAAAAATCAATACAGGCCGTTGGTTGTGTACGGTTTTGCACGAATTTGCGCAATAAATAATTGAATATTCGAAGTAAACTAAGACTTACCTGCAGAAGGAACGGTTGGCGAATAATACTGCGCTTGTAGAGACGATATAAACTGCTCTGAATTTCTTCCAACTCCACCGTCACTTGAGGGAAAGCTTTCAACTTTAGTTGAGTTTTCCAGCGCAGATTGCGAGGGAACGGGCTTCTTCAGAGAACGAAAGATCGCATTCGTTGTAACAACCTCATGGGCGAGATGTTGCCGTGGGCTAGCCGACTTAACTTCGAAATTGTGCGCTTTTGTCGACAAAAGTGACGATTTTTCCTGCGATCTGTCCATATCTCCAGATCACCGAACGAAGACGGGCGTCATATTAAGCCGAAAAATTCCTGCAGCCATCTTTTCGAACACAGTATGGCGACTAGTTGTGCCATTATCGGGCAAGGCGGAAACGTGAAAAGCTGAATTGCTTTCAATTCAACTTGTCTGCGATGTTGAGTTCTGTACAGAAACAATGATCGTGCATGCTAATTGGTTCGTCGCACACGCCCCCTGCAAGCAACTCATTCCATTCGCCAATCACGTGCGAGGAAAGTTGACAATTTGCTTTGAAACCTAACACTTTTATTTTGAACAATGTGAGGCGTTTTTGGCATAAATGAGTAATTTAGTTTGGTTCATATAGCAGGAAAAAATACTGCTGTTTTGCGAGATAAACGGAAAAACGCTTCCTCGTTGTGTTGAACTGAAAATTTAGATCAATTAATTGTTGTTCGTGTATTCCGTCAACTGGACTGACCTAAGAAAGTAAATATATTGTGCCAACTCACGCGTTTACTTGTCGCTCGATACCGTTTTCAAATTCTTTTTTTCAGCGAGGGTCGCTGTAAACTTGCAATTTCTCGTTGCTAAAATCTTTAAAAGGAACTTCTTTCGCCATTTCATTTAAAAAACGACCATTTGGCATTGTGAATTGGTAGGTTGGATATACCTTTCATGAAATCGCCTTTATATTGTATTGATTTCCACGTTTCTATCCGTTGCTGAACCGAATCATTTATATTATAAATATCAATGAAAAGCCGACATTTTGCCCTAGGGAAGGTTTTGTGTTGCGAATCAGCTGATGTATTAACACAGAATGGCAAATCAGCTGGCGTTCGACTGTGTTGAAGATCATTGATTCACAGCGACACAATTTTGAAAGGGCTATTCCCTGTTCGCTTTCAGTTCACTCGCGATTTGTTTTACATAGTCACAACCGTAAGAATTAAATCAGAGCTTTTTTATCTTTGTTTGCGATGGCTTCCATGTATTTGGTTTTTTTTTTTACTGAGACTTTACTATCCTTGAGGCCTTCTACAATCATTCGATCAAGGTGTGCAGAATTCAAAATATACATTACATCAACAAGTTATTTCGGTGCCCCGGGTCACGCAACACCTGGGTGAAGCGTGTGTAACCTGCAGTGCGGTTTTTCAGACTGAAAAGGAGACAAACATTTATAATCTATTCTGAATTTTCAACGGTTTTTCTAACATTTTAAGACACAACAGATTGAAAAAAACATAGCTTTCATATTTTTACGTTTTCATTTGGTCGAACACTTTGGTCGCGCATGAAGAGTGCATGGCAACAGCGTAAGACCGGATTATCGTCAAAAACGTAAGACAATATGTGGAAGATATATTTAATCGCGATACAAAACTTCAGAACAGTATTATTTCTTACGTACACAAACCTGAAAAAGCTAAAAAGACTTTGGTTTTCAATTCGTGAGAGAGATTTAGCTAATTTTAAATTTTTGGAGATCCACTAGCCATTGGCGAATTTCGGTTACCGGATCTGTGGCATTCCTTAAGCACGAGAATTACAAGAGACTTTAATTAATTGTGACCCGTTTGCCCTATTCACATTTTCAGCTATTTTCTTCAATGAACCAATAGCCTAAGAATTCGATGACGACGCGTTCTGAAGTTTAAAGACCACCCAACAGATTCTACCAAATGGCGACAAATGTATTAAAATGTGGTGAGATTGCAAATTGATTGGTATTGAAAAATCTTCAGATAATGTGTTCCTGTAAATGGAGACCGTTGTTGAATGAAAACAATAAATTTTAGCGTGCTTTCGACACGCCGCATTGACCCTGGTGTAATATTTCGGTCAATTGTATTATTTACAAAAAGTAGTAACGTGATCATCTTCTAAATTTATCAGTTTAGTCGTCGAGTGAAAAATCCTAGCAACGTTACACGCAAGCAGAATCCCTGTAGACAAGACATCTCTTGATGTAGGTGTTTGTTTTGCAGTTATGGTTTGTAATGATGTAAGTGGAACTTTAGCAATGCTTCCCTGACCTTGACTGTTGAGCAGATCCGCGCTAAGGGATTTAGCCGACGAGATGTAACTTTAGGTTTTATTTTACACAAAACTCTATATGAAAGAAACGCATTGTTTGCTCGCAAAAATTGTTTCTTTGTCAATCGTAATGTGTAGCTGTGTTCAAAGATGGAAAGTAGAACAAATTAAAACTGAAACATTTTCCAAGGCAAGATGACGAGGCTTTAGCTTGTATTAAATATATCGATTAGTATTAACCGTTTCACCGCCAAAAATGCAAATAGACCGTGATTTTACTCTGTCTAACGCCAGACGATTGTACTCGTCAATAGAGAAGCCCTAGGCAGTGAAAGGGTTAAATGGCTAATTACCGAAGTAGTATTAAAGATCTATTAACTCTGAACATTCTCTAAATGATGACCGTTTTTTGTCGTTTTTTTAAATACACGTCTTTCTTATTATAGAGCCAAATTGAAGTGAAATTACAGGGGAGAAGAATACGAGATCCTAGTGTTATTAAGTCCCATGACCTCGAGATGACCAAAGTTATTGGCCAGCCTACCATTTTACGCAAATCGTTTCTTTTGTTAATTATTCGAATGCCCATCCTATGTATTCTTTCGAAGTAGGAGCCCAAATTTCCATTGCCATCTCCGCTTTTTCTCTCTCTTTTTTTTTTCAGTGTCAAGTGTACCGCTTGGGCACTATTGATTTCGAAACACGGTGCAGCAAATTAAATCAAATCAAATTAACACAACTCATATCAAATCTTAGGTTAATATTTGATGAGATGGGAAAACCGGAGTACCCAGAGAAAATAACCTCTCAGAGCAGAGTAGAGAACCAACAAACTCAACCCATATGTGACGCCAAGACTTGGAACATTGGTTGGACGCCGAATATCAGATGATTTTTAAGTCAGTTCCGGTCACAAGTCTGCACTCCACGTCCAAGAGGTCGTCGAGAGTCAATCTTTCTACGTATTTCTGATAAACTGGTTACGATTCAGAAATTGAATTAAAAGCCGGCAGTGTTAACAGTGGAAGTGCCATTGGGAAAGGCAGAATCAGTGCCAGCAGAGGATAAAGGTAGAGGGTCGACGTGGGGGTGGCCGTGGCCAAAGCAGCAAGAGTGACCTGAGTACAAATAGAATTAGCCGAGTCGCAGAAGCGGTGGCCGTTGCGGAAGTAGCAGCAGTAGTAATTCCTGAGTAGCGGTAGTAGTATTTTAATATTTTTCTTAGAATTGAGAATCGAAAACTTATTTTAAAACACTGACGTCAAAATAGTTTTTATCTCTGGAAATGCTGATGCAAACTCCTGCCGGCCCCAGCTGCTCAAAGTTAAGGTTGGATAACTTTATCCGGTGGATAAGTCACCATCTAACAGTTTCAATCTGTGGCTTTAAAGATTCAAGTATTTGCTCGTGTAACTGTGAATATGCATACTCTAAGCACGTCAGTCTGCGTAAAGGCGTGTTCAAAATTTTACGCGAAATATATTTTACACTGTGGACAGCGACTGATCCACTGGATAAAGTTTTCCATTCTTTGAATAACTGGAGCCTGGGGGTTACCGGACTAACACATTAACACTGGAAGCGGAAACTAACTGTTGCTTTTGTTGACAAACTTAACAACAAAGTATTTTCATGATTCCAAAGAGTCCGACATTATCTATGCTGCCGTGGAGGAAACAGGCACATAGGTAAGGAAAGGAAAGAAACTTTATTTAAGCGTGTAGTCATTCTAGCGCTGGAGCAATACTGAATTGGGGACACAGTAAACTGAAATTAACGATCAACATAAATCAAGTCAAATGATGGTTTTTGAGGAGAGGGGAAAACCGGATTACCCGGAGAAAAACCTCTCAGAGCAGAGTAGAGGACCAACAAACTCAACCCATATATGACGCCAAGACTTGGAACATTGGTTGGACGCCGAATATCACGGATAATTTTAAGGAGGTGTTTACATGATACCGGGGCGACTTTCACACCGTCGCGAGTTCACTCCGGTTTTCTCTTGTTTACATGATATCACCGAAGAAAGTCATGCTGGAGCGACTCACACCGGCGCGAGTTCACCCCAGTTGCTGCACCGGAGCGAAAATTTCCTTCCGGCGAGAAATCTCGCAACGGTAACATGTAAACGAGGAAAGACCACTCGTTCCGGTGTGAAATCGGGCTCCCGGTGGGCTGGAATAGATAGCACATGAGTACTTTTCCTGATAGACGCTATATTTGCAATTTGGATTCACGCTTTTATTTTATCGATACATGGTATCCCTTTAGATAAACACGATACGAATTCACCCCGTCATCATGTAAACGCGGTATCAAGAAGTCACCCAGGTGTGAAACTCGCGCCGGTGCGAGTTTTCTCATGTAAACACCCGCTGAGTCAGTTCCGGTCACAAATCTGCACTCCAAGTCCAGGAGGTCGTCGAGGATAAATCAATTATTCTACGTATTTCTAATAAACTGGTTACGATTCAGAACTTGAATAAAAGCCGGCAGTGTTAACAGCGGAAGAGGCAGAATTAGTGCTAGCAGAGGATAGAGGTAGAAGGTCGGCGACATGGGGGTGGTGGCAGTAGCAAAAGCAGTGACCTGATAGAATTAGCCGAGTCGCAGAAGCCGTGGCCGTTGCGGAGGTAGCAGCAGTAGTAATTCCTGAGTAGCGGTAGTAGTATTTTATTATTTTTCTCAGAATTGAGAATCGAAAACTTATTTTAAAATACTGACGTCAAAATAGTTTTTATTTCTGGAAATGCCGATGCAAACTCTTGCCGGCCCCAGCTGTTCAAAGTTAAGGCTGGATAACTTTATCCGGTGGATAAGTCACCATCTAACAGTTTCAATCTGTGGAAAGATTCAAGTATTTGCTCGTGTAACTGTGAATATGCATACTCTAAGCACGTCGGTCTGCGTAAAGGCGTGTTCAAAAACCTTTCTCAATGTTTGACGCGAAATATATTTTACACTGTGGACAGCGACTGATCCACTGGATAAAGTTTTCCATTCTTTGAATAACTGGAGCCTGGAGGTTACCGGACTAACACATTAACATTGGAAGCGAAAACTGTTGCTTTTGTTGACAAACTTAAGAACAAAGTATTTTCATGATTCCAAAGAGTCCGACATTATCTGTGCTGTCGTGGAGTAACCAATTAACCACATAGGAAAGGAGCACTAATTGGGGACAAATTAACAATCAACATAAATCGAGTCAAATGTTGGTTTTTGAGGAGAGAGGAAAACCGGAGTACCCGGAGAAAAACCTCTCGGTGCAGAGTAGAGAACCAACAAACTCAACCCACATATGACGCCGACTCTGGAATCCAACGGCTTCGGCCATATTGGTTGGAGGTGAGTGCTCTCCGGCGCCATGTCGCTTTCACTAGGGTGGACCAGCCTTTTTTGGTTTCTCCTTGTGTTAGATTCTATAGCTCACTTTACTGTGGATAAGTAGCAGGCCCTTCGCAGAGGGTTTTTTTTTCTGGGTTATTTAGGAGGCAGCGTGGTCGAGTGGTTAGGGCTTTGCGTCTGCATGCGGCTGCTCCGGGTTCAAATCCCGTTGTAACCTCTGGTTAGGATTTGTTTCCGGTTGTCCCGGATTCAACTCTACCACGCTTTGTAAATAGCCAACTGGTTGCCTCCTGCCAGTTGGGGATCTTAATAATGTTTCTGTTAACTTTGAATTGTTTCTTTTACATTGTTAAAAGTGGGGTGCCTGTAAACTAGCTTCATAGCTAAGTGCCATAAACAAAGAACTTACATTTACATTTTTACATTCCTTTCCATAGCCCTTTAGTAACTGTGTCAGTCCC
The DNA here is from genome assembly GCF_036669925.1 of Montipora capricornis. Lineage (NCBI taxonomy): Eukaryota > Metazoa > Cnidaria > Anthozoa > Scleractinia > Acroporidae > Montipora > Montipora capricornis. The sequence goes on from NC_090890.1 coordinate 10,753,026, forward strand.
CAAACCACAGGGTAAGGGTACTACGGGGTCACCACGAGAAGGTACAGTGGGTCTTGCTACGGGAGAGGCTATAAGTGACAGGCCTGCTTTAGTTACCCCGGTTACCCCGTAGTCACCCAGAACACTATTCAATAGGGAGCTTAAGCACGCGCGTTTTTGAGACGCGGACGACAACCGGAAGTGAGCTGGTTTCGCTTTTGACTTGTCTTCACACAAACACATTTACATTTCCAAGTATTTTCTCTCCACTAGAGATGATTCGAATAAAACTTTGGGAGACACCACTGTCCTGACACGGGACTACCGCCTTCGGCGGGCGTTTATCCGAACCCCCCTTCGTCAAAACCTGGATCCGCCCCAGCCCTGCGTGGAAAGTGTCCTTCGATCCTCTCGGAATATACATATCGATTATTCTCATCACAGAATACTCCAACAACATCGCAAAAAAAAAAAATCAACATCGTTGTTGATGTTTTTCACGTGCAATTCGCGACACATATATAATTCATCGCCGTTGAAGCCAATGAAATCAAGGGAGCATATTAAAGTTAATGAAATCCTAGAATATAGCAGGTGTCCCAGGCCGAGGGTCGACCCAATTTCAACTGGGTTGCTCCCTGGGGGTGGGGAGGCCCAATGTAAAAAGACAGACAGAAAGGAACCGTTATGTTGGCTAGGGGCTTCTTTCTCGAAAGTCCCGAAACGTTTTGGTCCTTTTTCGGGTGTAGCAATTCCCTCTGTATTTGAAACTTCAAAGTCATTTTGCTTTTCGTTAAATTGAAAGCATGTCAAAAGACCAGCGCATGAAAACATGCGGAAGTCAGTTTCGTATTAAAGTGGCTTTGCGGGTCCGAAAAGTTATCGGGACAATCGGGACAGCAAAAGTAAGAGCTTGGTAACCCTGTAATTTATAAAATGGCGTCTGGGCGCCAATTTCGTTGTTTATGACAAGAAACTACGTTCACTGTGATCAATCGCGTCGTTTTGTGCTTTTCAAATAGCTGTACAGGTGCACTAAGTCACGAAGAATATGGGCTTTGATATGTGCTGTGTTTTTGACGCGCATGGTTAGAGAAATTTTTGCATTCTTTTTTGAGAAACGATTTGAAATCATGTCAGCGAAAAATAGGAAAACTGATTCTGCTGAAAACCTCACGGGAAAAAGGTCAGGCTCAGCAAAAACGAACAGACCGAGTTCTGCAGATGTAAGCAAACATTCAGCACGATCAACTGCAAGTTTGGTGAGTTGAGTAAAGCTCGAAGTACTTTACTATGAAGCTTGATAATTAAACTGCTGAGGTAACATTTGAAAATAGCGTTGTTTTTATTTGGTCGAACTTGTAATGCACAAGCACTTTCTAGAAGGCCATCGCTATGGGAATGGTCGCAATTATCGTGGCGAAAACAAATTTAGTGGAAAGTTTGATTGCTGAACTGACGCGTAAACTTGGATCTGAATGTGCAAAAGAAATCAGTGTCGTTATCGGTAATTCGTCGTTTGGTATATGTAAAGTGATTGAATGGTTAACTCTGATTAAGATGCGAACAGCAAATTTCTCTTGCGCAAAAAGTAGTAAGTAAGCTTTTTCCCTATAGCAATATAACAGGGGTCAGATGGGATACATGTGTATATTGTTTCTGTATTCCTCTTTATGTTTGAAACAGTTTAAAATTCAAGCCAAATTTGTGATACAAACACGTTGCTTCATTTGTATTTCTATCTATAACAGGAATCTGATGTGAGTGACTTTCTGTCAGTAACTGGAACAGGCCAACTTTCTCAAAAACCTAGACAACATAGGAGAAGTAAGAATGCACTGAGAAATATGAAAAAAAAAGTTTATCTTACTATAAAATAATAATAATGATAACAAAAGGTAGAAATGATCCTCACACTTCACTGGACAATAGACCATTCTACAGTTGTTTGCTCAGCGACCTAGCCTATGAATGGCTGCGAGGCTGCCGGTGACCGTGCATTGATACAGCCCCCACTGCTTTTATCATGCAAATTGTGTTGTTGTAATTCTAGTTAGTCCGTATTAACATTACAAAAGCACGGAGGTTTGTATCAAAACAGGGTCACCGGCAGCCTCGCTTCCATTCGTAGGCCAGGTAACTTAGCTACAACTGTAAAATGGTGTATTTAAACAATTGTCACTTTTTTATAGATACCTGAAAAGTTCAGATGGTTTCAACGGGATTTGAACTTATACATTTCTGTCATGTCTTAGTCCCCTCATGGGAACACGTAAGCCCAACAAATTGACCTGCTCCCAAAGTTCTGTGTGGCTTCATAGTGCAGTTGGTAGAGCAATGCATCGGCATCACAGAGGTCATGGGCTTTTGAATCCCGGTGCATGAAGACACCAGAATTTTTTTTCAGGTGGTTATAAAAAAGTGACAATTATTTGTTTAATTAAATTGTCCAGCCAAGTCTATAATACTGACTTATCCACCTGATAAAGTTATTTGGCCTTTGAAATACAGGGGTCTGCACCTTAGTTGGGTAAGGAACCCTCTAATAGTAACTTCCTTTTAACCTTTTTACCTCAGTGATGACAAAGTCTAAATGAAGTATAGTGAGCATGGGCTTCAGGGCTCTTAAATTTCGGTATTCATTCGGGCGGCCGAATTGGTGTACAAATGTGCTCGAAGAGACGTGCGAAGTGCACGTGTCACAGGTTTGAATCCACCCTTTGCTCTTATTTCATTATTTTTAGGGGTAGTTCTGAATTTTCCATTGAGTTATCAAAATTAAAGTCTTAAAAGTCGTAGTAGAATATACATCCCAATGCTCTACATTTCATCACTGAGGTGTCTCACAGAGACTTTGTAAATTTTCTTTTAAGGTGGAAGTGTAGGCTTTGTTAAGTCGCAGCACAACGAAATTCATATTTCTGGTAGTGACACTGACAGTGCTCGAACCAGCAGCAGCTCAGGTGCAAGGAGGAAAACAAACAACACTTACAAAGCTCAAGGAGCAAAGTAAATATATGTAATTTTAAAGGGGACATACTTTTTGAATGGATGTACATGTAGACGCTGTTAACCCATTGATTCCTGAACCACCCTCCCCTCCCCCCCATTGATAATTATTATAGTCTGATGTTAGACAAAGTAAGTGGTAAGATCTCTGCCTTCCAATCCTAAGGTCCCGGGTTCCATTCCCGGTTCTGCCGAGAGTGGAATATTTGGCAACCTTCTTTCCCGCTGAAGTTCACTCAGCTTTCCATTCTTCCGAGGTCGGTAAAATGAGTACAAGCATGCATGGACCAGTTGCCTAGAAGCAGCTGCAATTTGCGCCTGTATATGCTTCCAGTCTGCTGGGGGTAAATTGATCATTGTAAAGCGCCTTTGAGACTTGTGATAAAGGCGCTATATAAATGCACCACTTTACTTTCCTTTTGATGAGTATCACTGTCTGGTGTCGAGGAGTCAATGGGTTAATACTTGTGGTATTAAGAATTTATTTATGTGTTGTTCAGTCTTTGCAAAGCAGGTAGTGAGGACTGGACTTATTTAGACCCCATGCGGTTCATTCCAGTTTAGGTAAAGATGAGAAGGTTTCTCATCTTTGATTTCAAGCCATTGTAATTATTGCAATGGCTTGAAATCAAGCGTGTTGTTAAGGTTTTGCACGGAAGGCTTGAGAATTTGTAGCCAGGCTTTATGTTTTATTTTCAGAAGTAAATGTAAAATTGTTACAGTGTAACAGTACAGATTTTGAAAGCAACCAGGAAAATTCCTGTTAATAGGGGATCAATTTTCTGGGTGCCTGGTCCTTAACCCAGGGGTTTCAATAAAATTTGAAGTAGGCAGCTGGTTTGAGTCTAGTAGCCGACTGTATCAAGAAGGGGCCGTTAGGCCCCTTCGTCTAGGGGGGTCTGGGAGCATGCTCCTCCAGACGATTGTGAAATCTGGAAGCTCTGAAATGTGATTTCCAGCACTGAAGATGAAGGAAGATTTCTAATCAACAGAGACACTGAGTGTGCAATTAAGCGCATTCTTTTGATAATTTCCAGCGAAGAAAGATTTGGAAAACCATTTCAAAAGGAAAATTAACGATTTTTAACGTTATAATTATGATGTTTCGACAACTTCATGTCATCATTACTACCAATTTCAAGCTGCCAGGGACGGCTTAACCAATGAAACTAACGAAAAATTTATTGTTTTTGGAAAACAAGTCTTGATGCAACGATTACTCAATAACGACCTGTTTTACATTCAACGTCTTGATATGTTTGGGGACGTAACTAAACGTAATTGAATTACGTAAAAAATGTGATGGTTGGTCTAGGCAAAAATGCGGGAAAAAGTTATAGCCGTGCCCTGTAGCTCAAAGATGGCAATATCAAATCTGATAATTATTTTGAAATTGAGGTTAAAAGAGGTACATTCAAGTCGATCAAAAATTAATTTTACTTCAGGTTTGACGGAATCCTGCAATTAATTCATTGTAGGGTAAAAAGTAGCCGACTTCTCTGAGCGATGCAGCCGACGCTTTTCGTCGGCCGTCGGTGCTTATTGAAACCCCTGTTAACCCATTGACTCCTGAACTGTCTTTCCCCCCCATCCCCCCCAACCCCTCATCGACGAGTATAATTGTCTGGCGTTACACAGAGTCTCCCTCCCGGAAGTCAATGGGTTAATTAACCCCCTGATATAAGAAATATTTTGAAGAGCCTTATCTATTGAATAAAGTTACATTGTATGTGCAGTAGCTGACCAGCTTTATCTAACCTTACTTTCTCTATGGTGAAGGATACTTAAAAGAGTCTAAGCCAATTATTTATTTTATTTTGTTTCACTTTTCTTTGTCAGGTTCTCGGAAGATCACATTCCCCTTATCATGTCCCAAGCCAAAGCGCGAGTTAAGCCGAAACTGGCAACCAATTTCCAAGTAAGTGCAGAGAGACATTTTTGCATTTATTTGTAAAACCATTAGGAAATAAACAAGAGGCTATAGATACATTGTAGGCTATACTTTAAGCTTAAATTTCATCTAGTTTTGGTTTGGAGGTTGCAAACCAGGGGGTTTATTAAGGGTCAGGCACCAGGCAAACTGACTGGCTGTGTACACTTTCTTGCCATGACTTTTTGTGGCTGTTTTCATCGTTTCTGCTTACTTTATTACATGTATATCAAAAGCATTTGAAATGCCCAGCTGCCAAAGGCTGGTGACCTACATTGTAGGGAGAAAAATCTTAATGAAACCCTTGACAAACTTATGACATTGTCTAGTCAAGATATTCAATACACTGATTGTTTCTGTCATATAGGAAGGTGTAAAAAAGTATTCCTCTGGGTAATATCACTATAGTCTTGATACCATTTCCTTCATTTCCCGCTTCGCTCATCTCATTTTCAGCGTCACAAAAATGCTGTTAAAGCAAGTCCATCTTCCTTACCGGACAGACCCTTAGCAACATCCCAGAACGCCATAGAACCAGATGAGGTGGAGGAATGGTGGCAAGCCATGAGTGACCCAGCACCTGTTCCACCATTGTTTCTTCAGTCATCCTCGGAATCAAAGAATGAACACAGCTGGTGGCCTGGTACTCACAAAACAAGCAACCACATTGATGGGGATTTTTTGCAAAATGATCTGGACAACCTTACAGGCCCTGTGGATTCTGTGGATCAAAATGCAACAGATTTTACTTTGACTGAGGGGGGTATTCCTTGGGTAAAACCAGATAAATCTGTGTCAAGAAGGAATGACATCCCCAAACTGTTTCTTGATGACCTTCTTGAAGATGACACTGATAAAAAACGCAAGAGAGCAGCCATAAATATTCAGCGCTGGTTTCGTGGGTGGAAAACTAGGAAAGATCTTAGTGGCAAGGATGCTGTTAAGGAGCTGTTAAAGCAAAAGAAAATCGAGAAGGGAAACCAGATGATGAGTGGTTGTTCATTAGGAATGGTATGTTTCAAAATACCTGCATAAATTTTTGGCAAATAAATACTATCAGAAACCCATAAGGGTTGAAACCTGTAACGGCCCCTTGTGTGCTGGGAAACAAGCTTCTGAATATTCAATTTGCCAAGTACCATATTTGGAACAACAAGAGCGAGGGGTTTCCAAATATGGTACTTAGCACTGAAACATTCAACCAATCAGTTTGCACCGAATATTCGGAAGCTGTAAACGTGTGTTACACGTTTCAACCCTTATGGGTTTCTGATACTATGTAATAATTGATTTAAAGGGAACCTCCGCTAAAACAAGAAAATAACTTTAAAGAGCAGAACATAATTCTTACAATTAAAATTGTTTGAACGTTTTCCATTGAAAGCGTTTGTATCCTAAATAAATGAATTTCAAAAGTGCTTGTTTTGGTTTTCAAATTTCCCAGGCAGCGTCGTCTTGAATGATCGTGACTTGTCGTGTTGCCCTATTGTTTCAAAACAAGAACTCTTTGTTTGAAAATAATAAGGGCAACTGTAAGAAGACACAATAATTCAAATTGGTGTCACCCAGGTGAAAGTGAAAATAAGAGATTCTAAAATTCATTTTTTTCAATCCAAACACCTTTTTAGAAAAAATTGTTGAACAAACTTGATTGCAAACATTATTCTGTTTGGTTTAAAATTATTCGTTAGTTGGAGTGGAGGTTCCCTTTAACAAAGAAATAAAGATTCCTCTAATGGGAAATTTTGGGACATTTGCATATGAGAGAGCGCTCAAGTAGTTTGAGTTTTGTCTGTTTTGAGACCTGTGATAGGTGGAGAGTCATCCTGGTACAAGTTTTTTACTTTAGAGGAGATAATAATTGAAGTTTTATGTTTTGTGCTGAATGGAAGAGTGTTGGGTAGCTTGGTCTCTCTTGGTTTGTAAGCACAAATTGTTGTGATTCATGCTTTTTGGTAAGATGTTTTGAGTTAAGGAAAGGAATGGAAAGGACCTTTATTTATGGTGACTTACTACTGTTTTCCGAAGACAACTATCAAGATTTAATTTGAAATCTGTGAAATTAAAGCAACAGGATGTTTCTTCTGAAGTGTTAGTCACTACAGTTGATGTAAAATGTAATTTTACCTAAAAAATAAATGCAAGTCTGGGGAAAATGCTCAATGTAGTGACCAAGCTCCTGCATGGGGGACTGGGAACTAGACATTTCAAATGCCTTTTTTTCAAAACTTAGCCATACGACCAGGGTCGAAATTCTGGGAATTAGTAAACAATATGAAGACGAAACCGTCAACATTAAAAAAAAAAAGATCTGTCAGACAGTTTTTCAGTTATTAGCACAATAGATGAAAATCGACATTTTTGCCATTTGCGAAAACCTGTCTGACAGATTTCACCATTTATTTCTATACATGATTATTTTTTCTCGCTAAGGAAATCCTGAAATTTTAAGGTGGGGTCATACGGCGGTCTTCTGTGGTGTATCGTGGTTGGGAGGGTAAATGCTCGGAGATATTAGCTACACCAAGCTACTCTAAAATCCGAGGGTAAAGAAAGATATATGATATGATGATATGATATGATGGCTAGTTTTTGAGAAAAAGGCCTTTGAAATGTTGAGTTTCCAGTCCCCTCTCCAGGAGCATGGTCGCTTTATGTAGCATTTTCCCCTGATTTGCGTTTATTTGTTAGGTAAAATAACATTTTACATCAATTGCAATGAGTAACTTCAGAAGAGACATTCTGTTGCTTTAATTTCACAGATTCCAAAATCTTGATCTTTTTCTCTGGAAACCTGTAGTAAGCCACCTTACAGTAAGTGTCTAGTCCTTTAGCACTGGAGCACAAATTGGGGACGCCGTAAACTGAAATCAACAAATAAATGCAAATCAAATCAAATATTGTTTTTTTTGTGGAGAGGGGAAACCAGATTTTCTGGACAAAAACCTCTTGAAGCAGAGAAGCGAACCAACAACCTTAAGGTCCCGCATGGGCATGGAACCTAGGCCACAATGGTGGGAAGCGAGTGCTATCACAACTACTCTATCCCAGTTTTAAGTTTTATTTGGTATTTCAAGCCAACCATAGGATAAGAATTATCTGATGGGTGGAAAGAAAGAAAAGTAGAAAAACAAACAAAGGGAAAGAAAACAACAAAATATATATCAAAAAGAAATTAAAGTTCCTGTACATGAAAAATTGACACTGAATGACTGCCTCTGTGCTTGTATTACAAGTAATCTTGAAAGTGTCCCTAAACTCTTGAAACTTTTTTTTTTGCTCCATAAGAGTCAAATGTTAGCCCCATAAAATGGTATTTTACATTAACTGCTTGTGATGCTTGCCTCTGAAAGGCTGCATGAGTAACAGTTGTGTAAAATTTACACACATTAATTGGCAGTTGCTAGTCCCATGGCTGAGCTGGTGTGAGGCTTGGACCTATTCGTGAAATGAAGTTACAAACTGCTTTGCATTGCAGAAATTCTTACACTGAACTGGAATGAAATGCAGTTTGTGATTGGCATTATGGCTATCTGTTAACTTGGAGTCTAATGAAAAGTTACTTTGACCATGATCCACACAAATCCAACCACAAGGACAGATTGTTTTAGGCGAGGTGTAGTTGCCTCCAGAGCCTCTGATTATAATGTTGTTTATTGCACGAGCAAGTTCTTGAATATTTATCTTAGGAAGATTCACGAGAGCAGAAGGAGGAAGAGAAAAGAAAACGAAGAGAAGAGAAAGCGAGATTAGCAAGACAAGCAGCCATTGAGGAACTGCAAAAGAAACGGGAAGAGAAGAGAAATGACAACCAGAGAAAGGCTGAAGAGGAACTGGTAAAATGAATTTTTGATTTTGAATTTTTTTATCATACAGGGCTGTACATTCTTTGATGTTCTTCCTTGCTTAAAAGAGCATGTAGACTGGCTGAAATTGTTTTCTATGTCAGGATTAATCTCTCCACCTGAAGACACAGACCTTTTACCCCAAAATTGCACTAGATCAATGCCAGAGGCAAGCGATTGCTGTATTTACCCGTGTATAAGTCAATATTTTTTTACATCAAAATAGGACCAAAAAATCACTCTCGACTTACATGTATGCATGAGTCAAAAATGTAGAGCCAAGTTCCAGCTAAATAATTTATTCAGAATTACCACTATCATCTTTGGTATAATGAACACACCTGGGAAACAGGTTGGCTTTTCATTTGGTGACATAAGACTTAAAATGTAAGGATTTCCAGTTGAAAGTATGCCCAAATAGTGTAGGTAGAACAAGTGCTGAACCAACTGCCGGAAAAATGCTTTGTTTTGAACTTCGTGTATCCACAGTTCCTGAAATTAAGTCTAAGGAAAATGAGATCAGTATCCCAAGTAAACGCTGCACTCATAAATTGAGAAAATTCTGTTTTTTGCCTTTTGCAATGTACATGGGACTGACTTGTAAACAAGTAAATATGGTATGCGCAAATCAACATGGATCTCGTTATTACCTTTTGCTCAGATGCTAATAATATTATTATTAAAGACAAGTTAATGCAATAATTATTCATAATAATTATCATTAATTAATACTGCTAATTATTTATTGTTATTTACATTTATTATTAAAGACAAGTTGATGCATCTGCATATGCTGCTTTCACTCATGCTTGCATCACAAGATATTGGCACTAGCCTTTACAGTTCCATATTATGGGTCAAAGCATTGGCCATTTTTGCTACAATTGTAGCTTTACTTTTATGTAAGTACCTATTTAAAACAACAAGGGATCTGCAACCATTGGTAACTGTTTGTGGTTTCCTTGAGAAGAGGTTGTTTAGGATACAATTTTTGATGTTTATCACCTGTTTATCAGGGTACAGATTAAGTGGAGGGGAAAGGGGATACTTTGTGGGGTTTATCAAAACTGGCTTGTGTCTTGCCCCATAAATTCTTGGACATATCTGGTCATATGATGGACCCTTCTCCAAAATTGTGACTGTAATAATTGTGTCTGTGCCAGGTGATCTTTCCCTTTTTTCATATACATATAATTATTGGCTCGGATGGGTATTTGCGTTGAAGTATCAGCTTCCACAACCCGCTCTGAACTTGAATCGTAAAGTACCGTAAATAATCATATGACTTGTCTCTTAGGCTTTTCTCCAAGCCAGTGGTAAAGTTAGTAAAAAGAAATCGACCCAGAAGGCAAAACCTAAATCAAAGACAAAACCTGGTGTTGGCCCATCAAGCAGTTCTGCAAAAGCTGCAAAGAATGACGAAGGAGTTAAAACTAGTGAAATTGTGTCCAGGCCTGGGACGGCAAGCAGTGTGGGAAGGAAAGTCGATGAGCTTTTCCAGGTGAGGGGCAATTCTGGGAGACATTGCATTTTGCTCTTATACTTTGCACCGTAGTTTAATGTGCCATTGATACGGTTTACCTAATCTTATAAATCCCAGCATGTGTACTTTTTTCATTGACTAGACATCAAATGTTTGTGATACGTTACAAGAACTTTATTTACAGACTGAGGGAGACTCAATTAACCATTTACAGTTTTTGTAACTTACGGCCCTCTAGCTTTACCACAGAGGACGGACCACCACACTGGGAACTCCATGCCTTCCAGTTTTGTTTGGCGAGAGGGAAAAAGTGAACGCATGGCTCCATTGACAAGCTCTCTCACCAAGTTGCTATCATGAGTTACCGCATTGATCTTTCACTCAGAAAAATCCTTTCAGACTTGCACTTCCAATATATAACTCTATGACTCACGGACTGTTTTCAAAAAAATAGTTTGAGGTATGGTAGTTCATCTCTACCAGTATTAGATGAGACTGCAAAATATGATATTTACAATGTTCACATCCACAGTGTGATGGAATTTTTGTTTCCAGGAGTCTCGGGGATCGCAAGCGAGTAGTGCTGTTGGTGCTTCTGGTGACCAAGGCTCTGGATTGCTGTTCTCTGATCGCACTGATGAGACAGACAAAACAATAACGAGGTATCTTGCTGTGGTATTCTTGCAACATTTAATTGTTGTATTTATGCGAAGTATTTGCAAGTGTGGGTCTCCGATGAATGGTTGCATGTCGGGGCAAAGCAGTAGACCGTTTTAGCTTCTGTGCCGATAATTTTGACATTGTCAGTCGACTCAATGACTCCCTTGTCAATGACTCTCTTGTCTTCTTTTTGGCGTCTTTTGTAGTATATAACAAACAATTATTATATCTGAATGAAGGGGGTAGTTTCTAAAGAAACTGTGGTGCTGCGTCGGTGGGGAAGTACTATACAAAAATTTGGTTTTATCAACGGAGTTGATAATGTAAATTGGCCACTGTACAGAGAATCTCTGTACGGTGGCCAATTTACATTACATTGATAAAACCAAATTATTATATCTGTCAGATAGTAGGATCCCTGTGGTTGGCTAAATTAGCGGGCGATATTATGCAGTACGGCCGGCAGTACTGCCCGCTAAATTTGAAATTTCGATAGAACTTTCTCTAGCAAGTCTTTTTCTGTCGTTTCTGTTACATAAACTTGCAAAACTGTTTGAATCTTGCAAGGAACTATTTCAAATAGATTTTTTCGTTTTTCGGATCGTGACGTGACAATCTTTGTAGCAGTTGAACCTTCCACTTGACTTCAACTAGTTTCCTTTCCAGCGGGGCTGATTACCACACACATATTTTTAATTATTTATTAATAAATATCGTGCTAACCTCGTTTTCTCGGTCCGTACTGAAAGTTAGGTGTCCTCGTTTTTTCTTAAATTTGATTTGTGGCCGAAAAAATCAACGGAAAAAGACTCGCTCCGTAACTTACAGTACGGACCTCGAACTCCGTTAGTAACAGGTATTTAACATCGCTTTTGAACGTAAACACAAAGAACACTGGACCCTGTTGACCCTGCTTGTACCACGGGCTTGAGATTATCCTCGTTGTTTTAGCACGATGACAACGTGACGTCACACTTAAGGACTCTATTTACATGGATGTTGTTAGTCCTGGTTTTAGAGTTAACCATAGTCGAGGGCTATTGCGCATGATTTTCACGGCCAGATTTTACTTTAGCTCGCAGGGAGGCGGGGAGAGCAAGACCACATTTGACGATCTCATGGACTCACTCAAACAACTAGAGGAACAAC
>NC_090890.1:10770080-10782580 GCF_036669925.1 Montipora capricornis
TTGACGTAAAGCTGGGTTTACACTGCGACGTAAGCCTTTAGAAGCATAAGCATAACAAAGTTTGCACTTGTTGCACAAGCATAAGAGAAGTGACATACCCTAGCACAGTTAGCTATAGCTCCAGGAATGGGACGATCCACGTTTCCAAAATGGTAGACGAAGAAGAAATTCACCCCCTTCTATTGCTGCTACGAAGAAGAGCAGCAAGGTGTTGATGGGTAAGGGATATTTCCCAAAAGAGGAAAGAACAAGGGCCCTTTCATAATCTGGTACGGGAACTGCAACTAACGGACCGAGAATTTTATTTCAGGATACTTCATCTGACGATTTGTCGTAAAGGCAAATAATTGCGAACCGCATCAGCAAATTCCTCTTAAAAAACCGTACTTTCGGAAGCCGTCTTAGGCACTATTAACTTGAATATCCGCTGGCGTAAAAAAAACAGCCACCCGGTTTACACAATTATTAACGTTACATAAGCATCAGCATAAGAAAATGGAAATGATACCTTTTTCTCATGCTTATGTCATTCCCGGCAGTGTAAACCAGGCTGCAAGGTGACGAGCGGGTCAGGACGTAGCAATTAAAACGACTGTCGTGATTGGTTCATAAAACAATAGGCACAAAGAATAATAGAGCAATATAAAGAATAATATGCATGCAACTGAAATAGCTGAGGCCTTGGAGGTCAATACTAAACACAATTCTCTACGTTTTTGCATTCTCCATAATATACTTTGCCCCTTCCCCCCCCCCCCCCCAAATTTTGCATAAACCATTGTTTTCAAATGCTCTTGGGGACACTGCATTTGAAAACAATGGTTTATGCAAAGTTTGGGAGGGTAAGCAAGGTGTATCATGGGGATTGCGAAAATGGTCAATAGGGTTGCGTCCTACGCCAGCCATTAACATTTGTTGTAAAGAGGAGCGGGTTCTATATGTCAAGATGTCTGTATATAGGGTACATATTGTTTCCCGTGCTTTTCATGTCGCGGAAACGTACATGTAATTGTATTGATAAATCAGTGCATTTTGTTTCATAAAAGTGTTTGCTTAACGTACCCGCAACTGTCTGTGAGACATAATTGAAAAATATCAAGTGAGTTTTAGGAAAACCTAGGGAACAAAGGTATGATTAAATGACAAACAATGTTATCGTTCTTAAATTGAAGAGGGAATGGGAAATGAAACCTATAGGCACTTCGTGAGATCATAGATTTTGTTCTTAGACCAAGACGCAAGAATTGTTAACGAGGCTTGGTAAGCTAACATGGTAAATAAACCAACATGCTTAAATGAGGGCAATAGTATTATTTTTATGCACGGAAATGAACTTGAAAGACCCAAATCGGCACGCTGTCCTTTTTCAGGAGCATTTTGACATTCTTAGATGACGTAGAAAAGGCCGAAGATGACGCTATCAGTGAAATCAGCCAGGTTTGTGTGATTTACGAGTGAACTTGCCTTATATTCTGTTGTGACGTGGCGTGACGTACGTGACGTGATGTGACATGAACGCAATCATGGCGGTCACGCCGTAGACAGGGTCTCTTAATCTTATGGACTAGTTTTCCAACAAGTGTTGTAAGATACGACCTTCGGTTGGTCGTCCTTCTCTTAGAAGACTAGAACATTTAACCATTTCGTAAATGCCATTCCTAAGGCAGCGTTTTCTTCTCAGTTTAGACTTCATCTGAGTGTTGCAGACGGATGAGGCCGGTCTGATAACTCTGTAGTCCAATATCTTTGTTTGTTTATCCCTTGTCGTTTCGGCCTTTGAATAATGACAGTAGGGAGTTTAAGCAAAGGCGTCAGCTACTTTGACGACAATTCCACAAAACAAGAGTGTTATAAGTTAAAAGAGGAAAAATAATCGAGATGCAGGTGCTGCAAGCATTTTAGTACATTTTTTAGTTTTCCGTACTCTTCAAGACAACGCTAGGTTTTTATTTTTCGTTGACGCTGAAATTGTCGTCGCTCTAACTCTCTCCCAACTAGAGTGGATAGGGTTGTAATCACATAGATGCCTTCCCAATACATCTATCAATAAGTTAACAAAAACATTTCTTGCTTTTCTTTTTGTGAACCTAGCTCATCTCCTCTGCCGTGTTGTGTTTTTTAGGCTCGTGATGGTGCGGTTTCTCGTGGATTACCGTCATCAAGTACTTCCGCTTCTTTAGCAGTAGACAGAGAGTAAGTAGTGAGCTAATCGTTTTAATCTGTGTTTCACAACGGCATTGATCCAAGCAAACACTATTTTGGGTTGTGGAAGAGAGAAACAATCTGTGTATTAGGCGGCAATCTTGTTCCCAGGATCTCTCCCAAGGAAGGAGGTGACGAAGCGGCGCAGTCCTTGGTTTCAGAAAATCAGTGGATTCTATAATTGCTCCACGACGCCGCCATCTTGAGTAATTGTAACGTGTCATGACCAAAGGGCAACCATGAGACGTCAGAAATATTCAAGATCAAGATAGCGGCGCCCGGGAAATTTTAAGGTGAAGAAAAGGGCGACTAAACTTGATTATCTGTCTCTCTAAGTTATCTTTTTTTGCAGCCGTGGATGTTCCCTTTAACTCAAAGGTTAATATCTGCAATTATAAAATTAAGATCATGTATCTGCCAGATAACTCTGGTAAAAAACGGCTTTTTTCACTGTACTCAAACGTAACTTTTTACTTGGCACAGGAAAGAAGAAGCTGTATTGGAATCAGCAGCTGCCGCAGCTTCTGATGTTACTACAGCCATGATGGCGGTCAAGATAGAGTTGGAAGAGAAGAAAAGAACAAATGAACTGCTTCAGAGAGCATTGGTTAGTAACAAAACAATCGAGCATTCTGATTGGTCTAATCCATGGAGCCTTTTCATTGGTTTGATCCTTGACGATTGATTGGTTTACTGACTCGTGCTCACTGCTCGAAAAGTGCAGGGCACGGAGTTCCCAGTGTTGTGGTCTGGTCTGATTGAGGGCCACAAATTCATTAGCTTATGGCTATTACTTGCTACCCTCTTGAATAAAGACTTCACTTTACTTCACAATCTTTGGAGCGAAACAAAGCGCTGCGATGTGTCTGCCCTATCGTTCAATGAGGAGGGAACTCTATCAACGTGGGCAATGTGCTTAACCGGCAACATTATTTCAGATTACTCATTTTTGCAAGCTGCGCGTTCACGGAAATCTCAGTGAAGGCTGCGGATGAATGACAGTGGGTCTCTAAACATTTTCTGAAGCCCATCAAGTATCATCATCACCATCATATCCTTATTTACCCTTGGATTTGTAACGTAGCTTATTGTAGCTAATATATCCGGGAAATTACCCTCCCAACCATGATATACCACAGGAGGCGGATCACAACACCAGGAACTCCATACCCTACACTTTACCAACAACATGTGGGTCGTTTTACGTTCCACAGGGTCATGGACGCATTGGGAGACAGCGTGGTCGATTGGTTAGGCTGCCGGACTGCCAACCTGGGGCTGGTTGCTGGAAGCTTGGTTAGCACTAACCGTTGGTTAAGAGGTATCAAAACCTATAGGTTTCCATGGTATTTAACGCTGGCTAGTGCTAACCATTCTTCGAGCAACCCGGGCCTGGAGTTAATACTTAAGGTTGGGAAGTTATTTGAGTACCGTATCGATTCAATTAAACGCCGCCCTGAAGGCGCCGTATCGGACACGCTCAAAATTTAATAAACGCCGCGGCGTTTAATCCAGTAAATACAGTAGTCCCATATCATCCATCGGCTGCGAGTGTGAATGGCCAAATGGTCTCTCCTTTCCGCCAGTTGGGGTTGCGTTGTATTTGTTTCAATGAGTTGTTTCATTGGCCTTGAAAAGCTCCTGAGAGGAACTTAATTGAATGCATGCCCAATTTTGACATCCAACGCGAAGTGTCCCTTGAAGTCTAAGCATTTGCTACCTGTTTCCAACAATAAGGTAAGGGTTAAGGTCAGCAATGATTCCAAGTTCGAGTGAGGCGTAACACTACTGTGAAGTTTTCTATACCCAATTATTCCATCAGAGATCAACCCTAGTATTGGAATTGGACCCACACAAGGACAGAGAAAACCTCTGACCAGGGTGGGATTTGAACCCACGACCTTCGGATTAGATCACCGCTGCTCTACCGACTGAGCTACAAGGCCAGAACGGCAGCAGGCCGTGGGTATATGAGATGTTATTCACAAGGACAAGTTCGGCTAGGCCCAAGCCTAATTTAGATAATCGTTAGTTGTTGTCCTTCAGTAGCATATTGATCAATCCGAAGGTCGTGGGTTCAAATCCCACCCTGGTCAGAGTTTTTCTCTGTCCTTGTGTGGGCCCAATTCCAATACTAACTAGGGTTGATCTCTGATGGAATAATTGGGTATAGAAAACTTCACAGTAGTGTTAGGCCTCACTTGAACTTGGAATCATTACTGTCAACATGCTACTGAAGGACAACAACTAATAATAATAATAATAATAATAATAATAATAATAATGATAATGATAATGATAATGATAATGATAGATAATGATAATGATAATGATAATGATAGATAATGATAATGATAATGATAATGATAATGATAATGATAATGATAATGATAATGATAATAATAATAATAATAATAATCTTTATTGACGAGATCAATTTCACCGGAGAAGTGATTTACAAAAGAGTCCGTAAAGATTAGCGTTATTTTGTAGCTTAGGGTAAATGCAGCTGTTTATCCTTACCTGAGGAGCAGCAGCATTTCGGGGACACTTTGCGGCGTTAATTGTCTGTATTACGAGACACGAGTGTGATGTTGAAGTTGGGGAGAAGAGCGGAACAGCAAGGGGACACTTCGTGACGCTTATTGGAATCCTCATTCTTCTCATTGCTTGCAATTCTCGACGTATCTGGATTTTTTTTGTCCATCAGTTGAAGCCTTCCTGTCGCATATGGCACTACGCCGTTGTAAAATGCAATACTACTTTTTTCAGTTTTTGAGTTTGACCATTTAGGAGATGAGAGTCACAAGAAGAGCGCAAATCTCCAATTGATCAGGAGTGCGCCAGACCATCAACATCAGAAACTCCACGCCCAACTTCATGCGAAATATGTTTACGTTATATACCGTCCCTCAGGGTTTTACGGAAGGGAGTGAGACGGGGATTTCGATTCATAATCCTTATCCATGGAACAGCACTAGAATCTGATCAATTGCATTTTTGGTAATACACTTAATCAAAGCACCGCTGTCTCTTGTATGACTTAAATACACGGATTGTTTGTCTCGCCGGAGTTAAACCCACTCTATCCCGCTCGTTAGTTCGATGATCCGGATACTCAATTAACTTACCTAAGCGTTTATTTATTACTTACTTTTACTTGAAATCATTTGCTCCCGCTAAAGGTATTTCGAGGTATACAGTAGGCTATTTTTTTCTGTTCTCTCGCCTCAGAACCAGCAACGCGAGTTCACCCTTCGACAAGCGAAAGAGATGGAAAAAGACGCCAAACAAAGACTTGCGATACAACGTCAGGAATATGAAGCAGCCATCCAGAGACACTTGTCCTTTATCGATCAGCTTATTGACGACAAGAAAGTGCTGTCGGAGAGATGCGAAGAAGTGGTTAACAAACTCAAAAGCACAGATAAGAAGTACGGGGACAAGATCAAACAAATGGAAGACAAGTGAGTGTCGAGAATTGCCAGTTTTGAGAGCGTCACGACTTGAAAAATCTTTATTTGTTTAGAAACATTCGCGTTAAAAGTACCACCTCTATCAACTCAAGTAAAGATTAACAGTTACGGAACTCTGACTATAGAAAATAGCTCGAACGCCGTCGTTAATTTTATGGATGCAAATACGGGATGTTTATGACAATTGAACGGCAAGAACCGTAGTTGAGGGGGCATACATTTTATTCAATTGTCAGAAAAGGTCTTGAAATTCCCGGGAAAATCTTATAAATCTTAGCTTGTTGGCCAATATTTCCTCAAATTATCCAATGGGGTCTCCTGCTGCAGTTAGAAGCGAATGAACTTGGTTGCATCCTCAAAAAAAGTTTGGCTAACATCATGTTCTTCCCACGGTCGTTTGTTTTTCATGAAAATATATTACCTCTTTTGTACTACACGCTGAGAAAATGCTGAAATGTGATTGACTAAGACCAGTAGTATTTCAGCCAAATTTGAAATACTTACATGTTTGCATGGTAACCGAGATTATATTGTTTATTCAACTTTGAAACAATGGCGGAAAGATTTACCGATTGTGACGCGAAGCAACCGCAAGAACTTAAAGAAAATGCGAACTCTGAATAAAGCACTAAAACCTGGTTTACTATTTGGATAACCCGGGCTACAGTTAGAGAAATAGGCTACAGTTCGGATATTATAAGCCACAAGCCCAAGAAAACTTTATGAAAAACTAGGGAAGTTTTTCGCGGCGGTGAGAAAGAAGGACCGTTCGGACTACAAGCCAGACATTTTGCGGGTTATGTTGGTGTGCCTGGGCCGTCATTTAAATGAAAGAAGGTAGCAGCATTTCCATTGCCAAGGACTCAAAGCCGTCAACCCACTTCGATCCGCAATTATGGGGGGCTCTAAATTTAGGCGACTTTGAGGAAGGCGATGAAAACGAGCAACGGCTGATTTCTGACGGTCAGGCCAGCACGTCCTGCCTACACGGTCTACTGTAGCAAACACGCTGATGATGAATGAAGAGCGGCGAATGACGACAATCAACAACTTTCACGGCTGTCACGTCACCGTTAACTACTAGCTTAGCCAAAAGCTTGCCGAGCCGAAGGTTGATGGTCCACAAGCAAAATTAATAGCAGATTAACTGTCTTTGATTGCTAAGACTGTCAAGAACTTTCATTCTTTGAAACTAAGATTTACAGACATCCGAGTGCAGTGTAGAATCGGTAGAAAACTATTTGCGTGATGTTTGAGCAATCGCGTGTTGTTGTAAAGCCAATCATTTGCGCGTTACTAAATAAATATCACTCACGGTATCTATCCCAAATACCCCTCGGAACCGTGCTATTTCCTATACACATGCTCAACAGGATATGCTTTTCTAATTGGTTAATGACAAATACCTAAACAAGTTATAGAGTGTAAGAGAGGTTAACACTGCAATGCGGAGGTTAAAGTGGAGTAATTTTGTTTAGTATATAATAAACTAGTAATAGTTTTCACTTCATCTTCCCCGCCTAAAATAGTATGAAAGGCAGTTGAGATATGTTTAAATTATATGCCGAACATGTCGCCCCTGTTTCCGAATTGCGTCTGACAAATCGTCGCTCGCCCCTGTTTCTGATTTGTGTTTGGACAAAATCAATTTCTGAGCCAGGCAACTCGATTTGCATAAGATCTGCTTCAATGTTTGATTTTTCAATCGCTAACCCGAACAGCACTTTGGTTCTCCGTGCGAGTTTCTACTTCATGACTCCTAAAACACCTCGGTCGTGTAGAACAATACCAATACCACTTGCGCGCCCGTTTACGCAATACCGATACCACCTTGCGCGCCCAGTTGAGCAAATCGAAATTGATTCCCCCTACAATATCCACCAATTTATACATTTACCCTTTTTACGCGGGGACTTCTAGGCTGCCTCCTTGAGGCCAAAACCCTGCGGGGACAATAAAAAATGAACTTCCTCGTGCATTTCGTGATTTATGGTCGCTCGTGATGTGTTGAAAGCCGCTCTCAAATGGCAATCAAGTTTTGCCTACCGCTCGGGCAGTTTTGGGAACTTTCAAAACGCCACTCGTACCCATAACTCTGGAAATGTACTCTCGTTCATACGATTTCCTATACTTATTTCTCATCTGTCCATAAGATAGTCTTCCCCAAAAAATAGTTTGGGAATTAACACATGGACTGTAACAAAAATGTAGCCAAAAGCCTTCATATCCTCGCGATAAATGTTTCTTTTTTATCATCAAGGAAATGTTCCGCGTCTTTTTTTTTTCAGTCATCAAGTTGAAATCAAGAAACAAAAGGAGGTTATACTAGCCGCTGAAAAGCTTAGGCGAGAGAAATGGGTTAGCGAGAAAACTCAGCAAATTAAGGTCAGTAGGATAGCGGTTAGGGATATTTGTTGCTTTCGACGCTAGGAGAACACAATTTCTAATCTCGGGTATCCTGTGCATAGGGTGAGCTTTTGCAAGTTTTTGTTTTTTCATCGCCATGTTGAATTACGTCATACGCGCATGCGCATCTCGGTTTTGATACGTCATATGCGCAAATGACGATCGCTCACCTCGTGATTGATATGCACCGACACTCAAGGGACAGTTTGTAGTAATAATTCAACAAATTTCAGATTTTCACAAATTTAGTTTCTGTGATGTCATCACCTGTTTACTCAGTCCAAACTTTCCATTTTAGCCACATTCCACAAGCCTCACATATTAATACTTTCGATAAACGTTCTTTACGCAAATGCATCGTCTTCATGGCATCTTGGCTCTTCTAGTGATTCCAGCCTCCAAAGTTCTCCCAACGAACCGTGACGCACTTCGTAATCTATGATTACTCTTAGATTTACGTCTCCTCAAGTGATGAATATGAGTATTCCAATTGAAAAAGACAGACATATGTTGCATATGGCGTCTGCGAAAGGCAATTTATTATATAAACACCAATGAAATACCAAGTGAGCTTTCGCGCGAAAACATGTTATCTTCACACGTGAAAAGATCACTCTTGCTATGGTCACATATATATCGCGCCTTTTGATGCCTTTGTTGAAATGATTTAGGATTTCATTGGTGTTTATATAATAAACAGAATATTACATGGCCGCTTGGAGGTACGAAATTTTTCTTCTCGTGCTAAAAAATAATTCACTCGTTCCTTGCGCTCACTCGTGAAATATTGTTCAACACGAGAAGAGAAATTTCGTACCTCCAAGCGGTCATGTAATATCCTCTATATGTCTCGATGGTCTCTCATCCAGATACCAGTCCCATGCGATAGGGATTAACTTCACTGAACTTTTGAAAGCGTCTCAAAGGATAATAGGAAGACGAGCACTGAGTGGTTCATACTGACCATTGTCAAGCTGAATTTGATGATCCACAAGTCTTTATATATAGCATATTACTGTACTTTAAACACAAGAAAAGTAAATTAATAACCACAGCAATTCGTGCTTTAACTTGCTGTGATAAAGAAGTTGAAGTGAACTCAGAAAAGATCAACATGTCAGCCTCGATGCCAATGATACCCTTCTCCTTTGCTTCCAAAGCGACTGTCGAACGCACTTCAATATTCCGAAATTACTACTAGTATTTAGGGGAGGGGGGGGGGGGTGGGGGTGTAGTTTCACATCATGATAGCCTTTCTCTAAGGCTCCAAAACACGCCGTTGAATCCTTTTGATTTTAAGATCGTAAATGCTTCAGTATAATTTTGAACAGGTTTCAGTTTTCAGTTTCAACCATAGATGTCGCCGTACTGTTCATTTCCGTGATGTGCAGACGAGCTAAGAATACTTCAGATTGTTACACGGTTTTGTTGATTTACAGGAAGTAACTGTCAAAGGACTTGAACCGGATATTCAAAAGTTGATTGCCAAACACAAAGCGGAAGTGAAGAAGCTCAAGTCAACTCATCAGGTAACATTGTGTCTGGACCAATTTTGTTTGTTGTCGTTAATGTTGATATTTGCGAAGAATATAGGCGGTTTTCGATTTCCTTCGATACTGCTCTGGGAAGAACGATGTGAATATTTCTAACACCATTCAAGTGAATTCTCCTCTCGTTGATCAGAAATTGAATTTTACTCTTTTCTGTCTCTTAATTCAAACACAAGTGAACTCAGAAAAGATTAATGCAAACACAGTCAATAAGTAGGGAAACCTGTAAGATTTTTCCTCTTTTTAGACTGGGCATTACCTTGAGCGATGACGTCTGGAGAATTGGCTTTACTAATGACGTGGGGGCATCGTTTACGATCCTGGGAAAACTATAAATGTTGGATAATATTGTGCTTTCGTCGGATCGATTTTCAAAAACTGTTATCGACGAAAAAAGCGTGTCATGAAATTGTGTTCAACACGTGACGAAATCTCGTACTTCGTATTGGCTCATGTGATTTGTTTGCGAGCACCACGTGATACTGATCTGTTACCTTAAGGAAATAATGCGTGCGGCGGTTTCTTCTGATAAAAGGAAGGTTCACGTAAGACCGATTTAAGGGATTGACGTAAGCCGGAAGTGAACATCTCGCATTGCAGGGCTTTAGCTTTGCCCAAATTGTATCGGTAAGCGAAGGTATACCGAGTAATTCAAGACCAGTTTAAAGGGTAACACCTCATTTCCGGTTACCGTCCGTTGCTCACAAAAGCGCCTACCGAGTTCCCTTTCAAATATCACTTTCCCAGAAATCAAATGTCGAGCCAGATCGGGAATGCACGAAGAAAACCTCTTGAAACAAGCAGAGAGGAGTCCCTCAAATTTATTTCTCGTGTTCTCTGGATCTTTCCCCTATTCTATGCTCCAGGCCGTTCCTTGCGTTTTTCTGCTCCCAGTTCGTCTCGCCGTCTCCGAAGCAGGTCACTTGTGAGCCGATTATTTGATCTGAGTCATGTCCGATGAAGAGATGCAGCTTAAATGTCCTTACCCGTCTCAACGTTTTTAGCACTTGTCTCCAGAAATATCGGAAAATTGTTCTCTTAACTGTACTCCTCAAGTAAACATAAACAGCTTAGAGAACCCTGACCATATGAACCCCTAAGCTCTTCACTTGTTACGTAGTATGTATTTTTTGCATTTCTGCACGTAAGTGTGATTGCTGACGCCGTTGCTTTTCTTTTTGCAACTCGTTGGCAGGCGGAGTTGCTTGAAGCAGATGAACGCGCGGGCAGAAGGTACATCCAGCAGATTGAGGAATTAAGAGACCAGCTAGAAAGAGAGAAAGAAAGCGCTTGTACACGGGAGAGAGAGCTTTCTCAGCAGAGGTACAGAAAGGTGTCAAGAGCACTCTTTGCTTCTTTTTTCAGCATTGCTGATGCAAACAAAGCATCTCAAAATTAACAACCATTAGCACTTTTTAAACTTGTTCAAAGGCCAGATAACTTCGCTATTTGATAAGTCGCTATCCAAAATAAAAGATATACTCCAGTGAGTCCACGTGAAACGTTGGCAAAGGTTTCGTACAGGGGATTTCAAAGATGTGCATAGAGTGTGCATATTCACAGTTACGAGGGCGGCAAATATTGAAATCTTTTCACACAGATTGAAACTGTCGTATAGTGACTTATCCACCGGATAAAGTGATCCACCCTTTGAGCAATTGAGGCCAGAAATACAATGTTTGTTTACAGTTAATTTTTGAAGGAGAGGTTTGGTGAGGCCAAAAGTCCATAACCCAAAGGTCTCGATCTGCGATAGATTTTCGGTATTATCTATTTTTAGGAGGGCTCTTGCTAGACTTTTGCGGGGAAAAAAACATGGCTGTATTGTGTTCCTTGCACGATCCATGATAATTTTCAATTGAACACGAGCAATCCTCGTGCGGCCACTTGGTTGCAGACCAATCAGAAGCGATGTGGTCATCAGGCCCAATCTGATTGGCCATAATTTGGAGGGACCCGTATTCTAAATTTAGATAGTGCGGTAAACTGATGGGCCAAGGCCAATTGAAAGAGATGGACACTTCTGGGTTGTGGGCTTCTGGTGAGGCTTACAATGCTGACCAATTCCTGGCCACAGAGCATCGTTAGACCATCATTGGACCATTATTGGACCATCGTGGGTGGCCGAGACAGGTTAAATTAAACAGTCAGTGAAAGCCTCAGTTTGCGGTTTTTGATTTTTCCCATCCTTCTTAGGTATGAAAAGCAGTTAGAACAAGAGGAACAGGCCTACCAACAACAGAGAAGGCGATTGTATGCTGAAGTGCAGGAAGAAAAAGAGCGAGTTGCTCTGCAGGCTCAGAAACAGCGACTGGAGCTGGACGAGGCGCGAGCTGCCCTAGAGGTTAGTAAACCTTTCGTGGGGCGACCTGAAATCAAATCAAATCATAGGTTGGTTTTAGAGGAGAGAGGAAAACTGTACTACCCGGAGAAAAAACCTCTCGGAGCAGAGTAGAGAACCAACAAACTCAACCCACAAGTTAAGTCTGGGGATCAAAGTGAACCCGGGCCACGTGGCTCTAGTGCTGTTACCACTAGGCCAGCCCTACCCCCTTAGTAAACTCAAGTCTTACTGGGCTTTTTTCTAGTGGTCATTGAGTCCCGATGGACTGAAAACTTTTTTTCGACAAATCATAGAACGAAAAGGGAGGAGATCGTTTATATTATATTATTTACTATATTATTTGTTTTGCCTTTTGGTTTTTAGCCAGTTTGTTATTTACTGCTTCTCAATAAGATGGAGATGCATTTCTGTGCAAAAATCCATTCAACTGATTTTTCTACCCATATGTGCTTTCTACAACGGTTCTTTAAGGTCCTCTTTTCTTGTTTCAGGAATCTCACAAGAAGTCCATTCTTGAGATGC
>NC_090890.1:10785080-10790080 GCF_036669925.1 Montipora capricornis
GATGTAGTATTGAGCCCAGTACATCGTTGGAAAGAGAGAACCCCTGAAATAGATAGAAAAGCTACAAAGTTGAACTCCAGTTCTAAAGGAAACAAGAATTAGCATGACCCCGTGCAGCGCTTAGGTCTAAGCATCAATTCAAAATGCCTATGCTTTATTTATTGTGACGTTCTAGACATATGTCAGTGGCTGAGCTTGTCGCTTCATTCTGTTGGATATCGGTAGACTCAAGGAGGGTGGCTCGGGGTCGACTTCCTAACACTTCATAATATGTTTTGATGATTTTACGTCATGTGGCTTCAAGTGAATGTGAAGGGTCCTTTTGATGTGTAGGCAACGACTTCTTTTTCTTTCTTGTAATTTGTCGCCCTAACGTTGATAACACTGAAGTTTCTGATTGGCCCATACCATACTACGTTGTGCACAAAGTTGCAAGAAAAATGTCTCGTTTCAGAGTGGGAGAAGGGTTGCGCCTTCCACTTTTCGCCGCAATGATTGTGGCGCCAACTTCAAAACTGACAGTAAGGTTTAGATGGGACATGTTACACTTGGCAATTTTTGTTCAACTTACACGCAGCTTTATTTGTATTCCTAAAAGTTTTTTTTTTCTTGTCTTTTAAATAAAGGGCCATCTTTCTGAAGTGGAGGGCGAAAATGCGCGCTTAAAAAGCATGTTAAAACAAAAGGATGATGAAATGGAGGATATCGATAAGGTGGCGAAACGACTGCAAGAGGAGAGAGGAAAAGTTGCAGATATCATCCGGCAAGAATTTGCAGACAGGTTTGTCATTCGAAACACGAGGAAGCTTTTCAGCAATTGGAATTGTGCGTTTCTCATTCCTGGGAAGTCAGAGCGAGTTTCAATCGAGTGTCGTAAAACCAAAACCAAAGTAATTACTTTGGCCAATCAAAAAGGACGGAGACAATCCAGTAAACCAATCAAGCCTCTAAGTAATTACACGTAGCTGACACAAAGCGCGGGGAAATGTGCACGCACGAGCCACGTGGTTTTGGTTTCACTTCTGATTGGTTGAAAAAGTGGTGCGAGAACTTTGAACCAATCACTGAGTGAAGTAATGCAAAACCAAAGTAATTCACTATTTACTTTCGACACTCAATTGAAACCCGCTGTGTTTTGCCTCCTTGCTCTGACAATAGTGCATGTGTGATCGCGTCAAAGGATATCCATTTCGGTTGGCCTCCCTCTCTCAGACTAACTTTGCAGCTGACATGAAACGAAAGTAGTAACGCATGCTCCTTCGATGTCGGAAACAAAGCGACTCGATTCGAAGCTCGACCATGGGTTTCGAATCGGTTGTGTAGCATTCTCCCCTCGGTGCGCGCAAGCACGTTAAGCACGTTCTTTCCCTTGCGAAACCTTTCTTTGGCAGCTAAACTAAGGTCATTTCTGACATACTCGCACCCTGTGTAGCCCTCGGTGTTAAGTATGCACAATTAAATACTTGAGGCGAAAACTTACGCGAGAGAGGAATAACATAGCGAGAGTAAAATCAGAAGAAGAGAGTGAATCCAATCGAGAAGCTTTATTGTAAGCTAACTGCTCCGCTCAAATCGGGAAATGTCTGTAAGTGCGTTTTTCTGTGGATTGTTTCATTCAATTTCGCTTTTATTATATTTTCTCGATTGTCGTTTTGTTGATTTTCTATTATTTGTAGTCAAACCGTCTCCGTAATAAAGATCGTACGCGTTTGAAGTTTACCCCGAGGCAATCATTCTTCTGAGAAAGCTACAGGTAGCACCCTCCGCGGCTCTTTCCAAGCTTCTGAAATGATTATCCTCTCCCGTTTCCATTGAATAATAATGAACATGATTAAAACCCGCAGAGGAAAGAGGTTTAGAGTTTTCAAAGCGTGACATTTTTTTTGGATTGGTCACGGAATCTTTCCACTGCGTGACGTACCAAGAAAGGCTAAATTAAAGTATACGACTTTCCACTATTTTTTTTCGACTTGTTTTTCTGTCTCCCAGGCTAGTGACGACGGATGAGGACAACAAACGGCTTAAGAACGAACTGAGCGAAATGAAAGCTCGACACAGACTAGAAATAGAGAGAATTACTCGAGAGAAAGAACAGGAAATGGATGAAGTACACAAAAGGTCAGTAGAATCTGCTCAGTATCCCGAAATCATTATCAAGCGTCTGATTAGGTAGCGCGTGTACACTTAAGATGTTTGCCCAGCCGTTATGTTGGATTCAGTAAGGCATGGGGAAGTCCTCTCCTCCTCTGTATTCTTTTTCCTTTCGCCTTTCGTTCATCCCGTAAGGAGAAATTTCTTTCTCTGCCCAACCTTCCTCTTCTTCCAAACTCATGTTCGTAAATAAATATCTTTCCGAGATTAAGTAGGAATTTGCGTTGAAGGGGAAGGAAGGAAAGGAAGGAAATGAACTTTATTTAAGTGTCTAGTCTTCAAGCACTGGAGCACTCATTGGGGACACTGAAAACTGATATCAGCAAATTACCCGCTCAAATTAAATCAAATGCTGGTTTTTGAGAGAGGGGAAAACCTGAATATCCGGGAAAAAACCTCTTGGAGCCGAGTAGAGAACCAACAAACTCAACCCACAACATATGACGCCGAGTCTTGCAATGTAACCCGGGCCACACGGGTAGGAAGCGAGTGCTCTCACCACTACGCCAGCCCTTCACCCAAAAAAGAGTCAAAACAAAAAGACAAAAGAATCGCAAAGGTTCCGTAATGGTAGAAGTCGAGCGCTATGGCCACTTTGCCAAACCTGCCTCGGATGACGTTGCAGTTTGTCTTGTTTTCTTTCAAAGGGTTAAGCAGGCCATTGCCAAGAAGGAAGAGACGATGAAAACCTTACGCGAGCAACATCAGGTAACGGCATAGCAGCTTCTTGATGTCATCATGATGATACTTTTCCATACACCCAAGACCGTCAACGTATATCAACCAATCGGATCGCACCATTGCAAAGCATAACAAAACCCTGCGTGCTTGAAAATAAGGGAATCTTTGCTCATGTCATTGTTTACATTTGTTGCATTAACATAGTTTTTTTACTTTTTTACAAGTTTGCCCACAGAATGCATCATGCTATTTACAAATTATAAAAAGCTAAAAAGAGCAAGGCTGATATAACGGTGAAGGAATATATTAAAAAAAGCCAATATTTCGAAAGGAACTGTCTTTTCTTCATCAGGGTTTTACAAGCAATGACTACCGACCTGATAAGGTCCTTCACCAGGATCCAGTGCTTCTGTTTTGTTACGTTGGTCCTTGCTTAGAAAGTTTTCTTTACAAATTGACTTCAAAAGTAAACTTAGAGCCCGGGTCAAACGTCTTCAACATTTGCTTCAACATGCCGGCTTTCGATTTTGTTGAACGATGTTGATTGCTAAGGTGGGAAAACGCTTTCAACAGGCCATCCAACATTTGATTCAACACAGCTCACGGGAGGCCTTGTATTCAGTCCCAGGCTGCATCCGCAGTTGTTACTCTGGATACGGACATCATATGTCATTGAGAGACCGATTAGTGCGCACTCTCATAACCAACAATGTTGAAAGACGGATGCAGGCACATTCAACTTCACTCAACATTCGCGAAAACAAAAGAAATCTTGAATGGTTGTGGAAGCAAAGTTTAAATGCTTTTAAATTCATTCAACATCGATTCAACTTAGTTTCAACATGTTGCAACACGGTTGAAAGGGGGGGGGGGGGGGTGGAACTGTTCAACAAACTCGGACAGATGTTGAAGGAAATGTTGAAGCAGTTTGCCCGGGCCCAGAGTTAAATCTCCAATTTTCGATAAAGAGCCGGTTATTAGCCATCAAAAACTGCCATGATAAATTCGTGGGTGGGGGCAAAAGCGTTAATGGCCCCATATATTCTTTATAAAATTTCGAATTTTCAAAGCATCTTTGCTCAGAGATTCCCTGCAACATCGCAAAGGAATTTTCAGAGATTGCTCCGCCATTATGCAATTAATACACTTTCAAAAATTCAGTGCACTTTATTCGTGGCAGCCTTGTGCTGATGTGAGCAAAGATTCTCCTATAGAGGAGATATGGAAAAGGAAAAGGCCAAAAATCAGAGAGACCTTATCACACTTTCGTTAGTTCATCGGAAATTCGAAAAGATGTCTTTCAGTCGGTAGCCGCCGCCTGATAATAAGGTCGCTGAAACTGATCATGGGTTGTAACATTTTTTATCCTGTTTCTAGTAGATAATGTCGTTGAATTAGTGATGTAGAAACGATTTGAATTATTGTTTCAATACGTACAATTTTACTTAAATTCTTGATCCTCCTCCCCCTTGACAGTTGTAAAACAGCGGTAATGTTTGGTTTTGCACAGGCCGCCATGAAAAGAGCAGAACATTTGGAATTCTTACTACAAGAACAGAGGAAGAAGCTGCTATCTTGAAGCACCATCTTCACAAATTTACAAATGCGCCTGTGGTCTAAACCGCGCCCGCGGTTTTCATCGGTTTTCATCATTCACGAAGTGCACCGTTTGGTCGCGGAAACACGAAGATGTCCGAACTCGTTCGAAGTCAACAAGGCATCGACACAATTTTTATCTGCAATTCGAAATATGCATTATCTGTGAAGACAACGATGAGCATGCTGATTGCTAACAAAGCTGGAAACTTTTGAACTCTGTTATTTATAAGAACATCTGACAAGGTTTTTGTCTGCGAAATTATTAAAATTTGATAAGCCTGACACCCTTTTCAGATTTGGCATAAATGTATTTATTTGTTTGAAGTCTAACCCATGCTAAACCCCTTGCTTTTTGCGATTACAAAAGAGAGCGATGTTGCTCATAGAAACCTGTAAATTTACTATATGCTAGAGTGCGGAAAAATTAAGTCCAGACCATGATTGTGGACAGTGTTATCTACAGACTACGGTGAGCGAAGGTAAAGAACAGGTCCATTTTCAACATAAATTTGAACTTGCTCTACTTTCGTGTTCTTGTGTGTCAAGCAATCACACAAACAACAGCGTTA
>NC_090890.1:10802580-10807580 GCF_036669925.1 Montipora capricornis
AATATTTCAACATTAGACGCAATGAATTTTTAGCAATTGCTGTAAATAATAGTAATCATTCCTACCATTTCAAAGGATGAATAAATTAAAGTTGAATGCAGTAAGTGTAAGAAGTAAAAAAGTGGTCCAATTTATTTAAGCTATGATCAATTTCCATCCTTGCTTTAGTCCCTGGATAGGGTTAAACAATGGTGGTGAAGTGAACAAACTACCCCAAGGGGGCACTGCTTATGATACTGAGACCAAACAGCTGGCAGAGTTGCCGCAGTACATTTAAGGCTATCAATCTGAAAAACGAATGGAACTGTAGAAAAATTTGGTAAGCGAGCAAGTAGCTTTTACTTATGAATTATAAAATGCCAGTCATTTGTCAATTTAGAACTGGTTCCCCTAACGGGTCAGATTTCTTTAGCCTACACCCAGAAAACAAGATTCTGTTACCTTTAAGGGTTGTTTAAAAAAAAAAAAAAAAGACCCCTCCTGAGCAAACCGCTTCCTCATGTTTGGATTCTCATTGATTTAATGACTTTAACGATATTATGCAAATTTGTTCGTACAAAAATACTCAAATACCATAAAAGTATTTTTAACCTAACTTTTTTGCAAAGTTTACTCCTTGAGCCACCAGCTTCAACTTTGATACTTTGTTCTAAAAGCCAAAGCCATTGAATAGCAATGGTGGAGGTGATGATTAGTCACTTTGTATTGGTTCAATTGAAGAAAGAAAGTCAAAGTAATGATTGCACTTTAACCCTTTCACCCCTAAACCAGCCATACTTGGTATTTTACTCTTGTCTAAAGCCAGAGTATTTTGCTCTGTCTAACACCAGACAATTTTACTCGTCAATGGGGAACCCCATAGAGTCAACAGTCTTACAGTACTTCTCAACATAAAGAAAATGAATTCTGTGGACTTAAACATTCCCAAAAAGAAATGCCGTATATTCCAAAGATGGTTGCGTAAACTCTTCAAGATTTACCTGCTTCAGGAACATCAAATCAATGAATATTTTGAATATTTTTCCTGAACTCCTGCAAACTTTGTACACCTTTTAATGGTTTGCCCTTTAAAAGTAACATTCCGAAATAATGCAAATACAACTGAGGCTGTTTTGCATTATCTACAAGACAAGACAACAATATCCTTTATTCAAACACAATCAATATTAAAGCAATAACACATGCTTGTGGGGTCATGTGCTAACTATAATAAAGATACACTACAGGAAATAAAAGCTTAAAACTAACTATGTGACAGACATAGGATATCTACACATAAGGGATAAGAAAAATAAATCAATTGCTATCCAAAATCATATCATATTGCAAATACACCAAAAGGTAACAGTTGATTGACAAGTTCCTTGTGCAAAATGGTAGAGCATGTTTGAAGTCCAGCAGGACCAAGATGAGAAGTTATGATAAAAACTCTAAACATACTTTTTACCAAAATTATTTTACTGCCATCAACCCCAATGAGACCTTATGCATGGGACACTGTTTCTAGCTGCAGCTCCAAATCACATAATATATTAATAAATTTTGCCATGTAAGAAAAGAACAAACATGTGGGGTGTAAGCAAAAAAAGTCCAAGGCAATAAAGCTTCCTTTCAGCCTTTTCAGGAACAACTATCCACTGTCAACCATACTTGACTCAAAACAGAATTTCCTTGATCCAACAACACATGACAGTCCCCTAAAACCAAAGTTACATCATTAATGCTACCAGAAAACAATAGTAAAAAAACCTCAATCTATAGATACCTATATACATCTGTACCTACACTTTTGTTCTTCCAAACATTATTTTACCTAACATGGATTTTGATTTTGATTTTAAACTCAAATTGATTGCAAATCCATAACTTGGTAACTACTTGAACGCAAGGATCGTTGAGTTGTGACTGCTAAAAAGTATAATAACTTAGACCTTCACCAGAAAAGGGAATATAAATGAGCTTAAAAGCAGCTATTTAAAATATTTGATACTTGGGTTACGTTCCCAATGAGACAATCACATTCAAAATCAAATTCATATCTGATCGAATCATTGATCATTCATGTAGAGGTGCCGATCGTAAGGTGTAACGCAGAAAAAAATAACCTTCACGTTGAACAATATTGCCATTTCCCTGCCACCTGGTACAAGCCAATTCACACATGAACGGAAACCTTAGGAATCCTCCTTTCTGCACATTACAGTAACTTTTTGTACCCGGTGGCAACAAACTTTCCACATTAAAAATTGCGCAAAAAACTCACCTGTTTCGCAGCTCTTTTCCAACGAAATAAAATTTTCCAGGAGCAAATTTTCCGAGGATGCTGGTTGGATTGGACTTTCAAACGACTTACAGAACATAAACGTTCTCTAAGAATACATTCCACTTGAAACTGGCGTTAAAAGTAGCCTTGATCGCTCTAAAAAGAACGGAAACCAACAAGCTACCGATCCTCAAAAGGCAGCCATTTTTCTGTTCATCTCGGGAGTGCTTTTTTCACGAGAGCCAATGATAGTCCCGGAAACGCGTCACGTGACATATCGCGCGACTCATGCGCAGACATTTTTCGCCAGTGAATTGATGTGCAATATCAAAGATGTATGCTGTAATCTAGTTAGTGTCAAATGGAGTATTGCCTCCTGGATGAGCTCTAAACTTGAGCCCGTGATATGGTTACGTGTACTGGTCACATTGGCATACATGAAGGGGCGGACGGACGTACGTACGTACGTACGTTGTACGGACGCTCATGACGTCATGGCCAAATTTTCTCACATCGATGGGTTACCATATTTTCTTAAGTATGGTGCTCCGTGCGCGCGCGCCTTCGGCGCGCGCGGAGCTCCGCTATTAAATTTACCGCCTTTTTTAGACAAAGGAGTTACCTGACCCAATTTTCAAGCCCTAGGGTAGCAACCTTGTTCGATAGAGGCGTTAAAAATGTTTGTAATAGGTTTAGTTATCACAGTTGCCGATTGCTTGACAAGCCTTGGTTTCGTGTCCCTGCTATGTTCACAAATGGCGGAGATGCTTGGGTGGTTTTCAAAGTCTTTGCCATAATCGTTTTTATGTATCAGCACAGCACAATCAGCAATTTGAATAAAGTAGTTATTGAAAATCTCTGCGATTTCTTTCTTTTAAGTTCTGACCACGTCATTTTTCACAAGAATTACGTCATCAGCTTGCTTTGTTTTGCTGTGAAGAAAAGGGCGGTACGCGTTCCAAAACTCTCGAGGGTTTTCATGGCCAGTTGACTTTTTCCAAAAATACTCTTTTATCGCTTTACTTCTTAAAGATTTGCATTTGAGATTGAGTTTTGTGAAGACTATAATTTGTGTCCCTGTGGTCTTTGGTAAATTTCCGCCATAATTTGCTACGATGTCGTTTCGCCCTACGCCATTGTTCCGTCATGTATGGAACTTGGTTGCCTCTAACAACACTCTGTTTAAGTGGGGCATGCTCATACATAATATCACCGTACAAAGGCATAAAGTTTATCATCCACGTTATCAAATGTCCATAATTGAAAAAGATACCATTTGCAAATCTTGCATAAATTTTTGCTAGTTGAATGTTTTCAGGCTTTGAAAACATATTTTTCAACATCGATGACCGTAAGACAGTAAAGCCTAAAGAATTATCACTGATCCGCGTGTCCACCACATCAGACATCAGACCTTTTTTCTTGTTGTTTGTCAAAATTAAATCTATAAGTGTCTCAGAACATTTTGTCTTTCGGCTAGCTTTAGTAATCAGACAATCGAGATTAAAATTGTCCAGGAGATCTAACAGGCTTCTGCCATCCCCGGGTGGCTTATCTGGGTCTAGTATACCCGACTCCGGCATAGAAAACATTGTCAGTAACAGTGGGCATCGCTTCGAAAATTGACGAAAGCTCACTTGTCCACTGAGATTTCGGAACAGATGGCGGTCTGTAAATACCAACAACTGAAATGCAGGCTTTTCCCAGTTTAATCTTGATAACAATCGACTAGGTCCTGAAAGTCGAAAGTCCAACAACCGTTCAAGAGCACGCCGCAATCCGTGAACTAAAGCACGGCCGATATTCTGACGATGTACGGTCTACTTTCCGTATTGTTGTAAACGGGTTCATGCAATCCCATGGTGTCGGAACGTCGTTAGACGAGCGGTTCTAGAATAACTTCAAAACGTCCGCCACCCACTTGCTCGGTCGGAGCCGTGCTGTTGTTGTCACGAGGTTCCAGGAACCCTTGACCAAAGCCGGCGTGAACCCTTGAGCCGGATGGTACGTGAACAAGCTCAGATGCAACGCCAATTTCATTGCAAATGCAAAATGCAACCATTTGATAATCTGTTCATGTTGTCCTTCAGCAGCATGATTAAAATATATATAAAACTGTTCAATTTAGGCCTTAAACTGCTGTTTAAACGTAAAAACTAAAATCCAAGCTTTCGCCGCTCAACGGCACCATCAGGGATGAGGAAATATTCCGCGTGAAATGTGTAAAAGATGTGACGTATGTATGAAAGCTATAGAAATAAACTTGTGAGTAGAATACAAAGCTCTAATGATGGAGTGTTTCTAAACAAAGGACCTCTAAAGGCGGAATCCTTTCTAAAATAAAATATTAAAATAGAAGGTCTGCGAATTCAGTACATTCTTTTCGGGAATTGATTGTGGGCTTGTACTTTAATTTCTAATGTAAAATGCTTCATAGAGGCGTAGATTAGCGGGGTCGTTTTCGCTCATAATAATCTTGACCCCAATGCCTTTGTAGTCTTTTTTTCTGGCAGGAATAGATATGTTTTTTAACAGAGGAGTTTTCGTTATTGATATGTTCTCTTACGCAGTCGTGGATGAAGCGTGTCGTGCTACCGATATATTGTTGATCGCAGCTAGCGCTGTTGCACGTGAGCTGGTACACTGCATTTCTTCGTAAACACAATCCGGTGTTAGACGTGAGCCTTTGTCTCTAGTGCATTTGCACACCGTGGAGGTGTGGGATAGGGCTTGTCTG
>NC_090890.1:10812580-10825080 GCF_036669925.1 Montipora capricornis
AGTAATCAGCGTGCAACGGACTAGTTGTCCGAATTCACGATAAGGGAGTTGGGCCAAATGGGCTACATCAGCTCTCAACACCTGTCGTCCGAGCTTGGCGCCCGACATACTCGAATGACACAGACCGACATTTCCTTTCACACCTTTCAGTTATAGCTTTTTAAATCGACCTGAAGATCGTGACATTTCAATTTCAAGAATACAAGAACGCAACAGTCCTGTGTCGTGTCCGTTCTAATTTACGGCACATTTCCAACTCTTCTTGTTTACGGACGTGTTTCTTTTGGGCCAGCCATGGCTGCCTCTTCATCAACTTGTCCAATTCCGTCTTGAACCCTTCCTTGGGCATCACCCTCGTGGTGTTCTCATCTAACTCTCCGTCCACTTCGGCCAGCCAATTGGATTTTTCCTCCCGTTCTCCCTTCCAACTACTCTTTCTGGCTTCCTCCAATCGACGCACAAAGATCGGGTCAGACCAGGGTTGGTCCAACCATTGGAAGAACCGACAGAGTGGGTTCTGGTGGCACACCAAGAAGAGGCTACCTACATTGGGCGAGTAAGGATTGACGGTCCGTACCACTTTACTCTTCTCCCCACAAAGACAGGGCCAAGGTCCTTTCGTGACGTCCGGGTGGAGTTGCTTCGGGCTACAGGCTCCCACGCTTAGGCTTTCTCCTAACCTACCACCCAGAACGGATATGTCTTGTCGAATGCCAGGCAGTACACGTAAGGAACGTTGATCTTAGAAAATCCCTCGACCAAAGGCGTCTCTTATAACGGACACAAGATAGGTTGATACGTTGGGTCTGGAGATGGTTGTGGAGGTGGTGGTGGTGCTGGCTCTGGTAGAGGCACAATCAAGGGCTCCCGTTTTTCCTCGGGTTCTGCGGTTGTTGCTGGCTCAGCCGGGTTGACGACCACCAATCCTTGTGGAGGCCAAAAGGATTCTACCATCTCTTCGTAGCCGGGAAAATCGTCCAAGCACGGTACGGTTGGTGATGCGGTGAACGGCACGGGCTGTGACTAAGCAGAGAGGTCAGGCTTTCTAGGAAAAAAAGAAATAAAACATGAGTATCCTTAACGATAGCACCCTTCAGGTGAGGGTTGAAGGGTAACTCACCAAGCTCCCTCACCATGAGTCGCATCTTCTCCCGGTGCTCTCTCTATCTTCGCCTTCTTCCTCAAAGTAATCTCTTGCAATTCGGGTGGCAGGACGTCCCAGTAGCTCCCTATGTTGCAATGGGGCCACGGTCTTTGGTGTGCCCTTTTATCAGAACAACACGGAACAATCCAGAGCCGATCCTAGGGTCGCTGGGTCTCCTGGGGACAAACCCCCTTCATGGTATTCCCTCGGACAGCGGAGGTCTGGGATCTTCCTTCAAAAGGATTGGCGTGTGGGAAAACGTCATTTTCCAAAATGGTGAAAGACCGACAAACCGATTTGGAAGAACGTCATGCATTTGCCAAGATGTGGAAATGGGCTAGTCCCGACAAGGTCCAGGCCCAGAAGAAACCATGACGAGAGAGACACAAGCAACGCAAGCTTCAAGCTAGACCCGTCCTCTTACCAGCTCTGGTCAACCCAGCCAAGAAAGCCGCCGTGCGTCATCAACAGGATCTGGAATTAAAGCGTCGGTACCGCCAACGACGCTGTGAACAACTTTGTGAAAAAGGCCGGAGTGACCATCGTGATCATTGCGAACAAATCCTGGAGAAGAAACGACATCGATCCCGGCGACGCCGGGTCCAGCGTCAGCATGAGCTCTTGACACTGACGGGAACCCTGGCGATACACAAGGAGCATCGGGATCTCTTAATCCAGGCTCGGAGGCGTTGGGATCGGGCCCATACTAAGCTCTTGACGTTGACGGGGACGTTGTCAATGCTCGAGGACTACCAAGATCTTTTCGGGTAAGCACGGAGGCGACGGGTCCAGCAAATCGAGAGAGCGTGTCGCCAACAGACCCTGGAACGCCAGCGACGATATCGCCAACAACAGCCTGGAACAAAATCGTGAGGCTGTCCGGCGTTACTATCGTCGCCATCTCCATCAAATCCGCGAAAGGTAGAGGGTGTATCGAGCGAACCACCGCGAGCAATACCGCCAAAGGCAACAGGACTACCGGGAGACACGGAAGAGACACTAGGATGAGGAGAGGCAATAAAATCGTGGAGCAGTTTCGAGCCTCCTATGATCTTCTCCAACCAACAGGCACGGCGGTGATGGCGTGTCATCGTGGCCTTTGGGTAACTGCACGAAGTGCGTGCTCGCTTTAAGGACTGGTCCGTCCCGCATCATCAATGTCACCAGTGGCGGATAGCTTGTTTGTAAGTATGGCCTCCGACCTCCCACGCCTCCGTATTTGAGAGAAGGTTTGGCCCGTTTGAACCGATTCGTTGCTCCTCCTGCATCCCCGTCATGCTAGTCGTCGTGCTCCGACCTGTCGAAGACCGCCGCTCTTTTGGATAATCTCTGGCTTCGCGCCTGTCCGTCGTCCCTCTCTTCCGACGTGGTGGTGGAACTGGACGATCTGGTCCCACCGCCTCCCGAACCCTTCCAACGCTCTGAATACTTGGCTCCACGACGGACTCTTCCGGTGGATGAGACCGTCACCGATGTGGAGGCGAGCAGCTTACGACAGATACGGATCCATCGGTCTTGGACTGAAACCTGACAGGAAGAGGACCGGGAACAGAGGTTCCAAAACATTTTAAACGAGGTCCTAGAACGTCCCGGCCCTGACGTGGAGTTGTCTCGTGCGACCAGTCAATGCCAACGTGAAGATCTGGTTGAATCTTGTGATAAGGCGGCGGAATTTTTCGCAGAAACAACGTCCCTGGATTTTCTGGCGGAACTGAGCGATCTTGACGAGGATTAAAAGCTGCGGGGTGCTTGTAAGGGGCACCAGAGTCCAAAACTCGATGTAATTCTTCCTTTTTTGTAAATAGTGCACATAGTTGCTTGTTTCTATCATTAAAATCATTTTTTGATGCCATTCTTTCTCCCTTTTTTGTCCGAGTGGGGTCTGGGTCCTTTTCCCGCCTTTTTCCTTCTTGGGATTATCGATGACGTCATTTCTTCTCCACCAATCCCGTGGCCTGACCTCTTGTATCTTCACCGACCCTTGCCCTCCCTAACGATGGTGAAGTCACATAATAACTGGTCTTGACCATTATCACTGAGTGAATATTTATACAATCGCTGTCTTATTTCGTGAATAATAAGCGCGCCCGTGACCACATTTCACTACCGGTTAATTGAACCTTTCATGGAGACTATAACTATCATTGAATTTTACTTTAAATGTATACTATCAATTATTCGACCTCTTCTGTTCAATCTAGATGAGTATTTGACCATTTGGGAAGTTTTCTTCAAGGCGATCAGTTAACCTTGAGAACTCGAACTTCTTTTTACCAGAAAGTCGAATTCCATCTCGTGTTATTCGTTTTGCCATTCAAGTTTTCCTTTGTAGTTTTTGTGCATATTTAATTCGATAGCTCTTTGAACCTTTTCCATCACCTGCAATTTACAAGAACTCAAACCTCTTCACCTCACGGCGAGAACATCGTTAATCCTTTTAAATGATTTAATGTTATAGGTCGCATATCTAATGTTCATTTTTATTCCTAAACGAAAACTGAATTTTTAGATTGTTGTTATCGCTGATCAGAAAACGTTAAAAAAGATCAGAATTTACCGAAACTCAGTGACAATCTGGGCTTGTTCAAAAACTGATTAATTAACGGCAAATTAATTTGCAAGGAGGTTCCAAAACCGTCATTCTCCCATAGTCATAGACAAAATATCTTCATTGGTTGGTAAATAAAATAAACTTTCACTTTTTTTATTGTACGTATAGGCTGTTAATTAAGTATACATGCAGTTGTTCACTTATGGAAGATTGTCGCCTCTCTTTACTAATATTCGTTTGAACGATGTAACTGTAACAATAACGTAAGTTGTTTAAAAAATTGAAACTATTTTTGTAATGATTTGAAGTTAAGTGATATCAAATCATAACCTTGTCTTGGATTGCCTGGAACATCGTTAGGAGTATAGGTTGATTGTGATGACCGTTTTCAGTCAATCGCCCACTTTTGCTTTTTCCATTGAAATTAACAATGGCGAACCGTGAAATCGTTTTCTCAGTCGTTCGTGCGGAAAGGTCTGAAAGCGGTTTGTTCAACAAGGGATAACAGAATGTGTACAATGAACATTTGAGTTCGATAAGATACATTTCACTCGTTGTTCTCTCGATTAGCTCAATTCTATCAAGAACGCACTGAACATCGTACGAGAAATTGCTGATTCAAAGAGTGGAATTCACGCTTCTCGGAGTTTAAGGGTGACGAGACCTATAATGTTCTCTCCAAAAAATGGAGCCTGCTTAGAGGTCGATAGAGTGATGAATGATGACCAGCAACAAAAACCGCCAGACGTCATGGTGAGCCGTGTGGCCATTGCTGGGCAGATACAAAACTCTCTCGCCTCGCTCTTTCTTCCGTCAAAAAACAAACTTGCGTCCGCAATGACCTCTAAGTGACAGTTCCTTGTAAGGAACTTAGTTCATTCTGTTTGAGAAAACATGTTTTTAACATGTTCCTCTAAAATAGAAACTTGTCATCTCACTCGGCTGTCAAATACATTCGGGCATTGAATAGAGATAGTACAAAAGCTTGACTTCTAGAAACACAGGGTCATTCGATTCGGCTTCGCTGGACAGCAATTACTTCTGAAATGGCGACAATTTTTTTTTGCCCCTCGGAGACCAAGAGACGAATCAGGCTTTCAGGTGTGTGTGGATCACTGAACAGCGCTGAATTCAAACATCCCTAGCTCGATATGTTTCGCTATGAGCTACCGTGGTCCCGT
Organism: Montipora capricornis; assembly: GCF_036669925.1. Taxonomy (NCBI): domain Eukaryota; kingdom Metazoa; phylum Cnidaria; class Anthozoa; order Scleractinia; family Acroporidae; genus Montipora; species Montipora capricornis. The sequence goes on from NC_090890.1 coordinate 10,817,457, forward strand.
TAAAGTCTTCGAGGCATAGAATCATAACAGATATAGTGTCACTTTTTTTCGGCATTGCACAGCGGTCAGACTGCTGTTCGTAGCTTGCGAGATTAAAAATGCGCAAGGTGTATTTTTGGATTTGAACTGGATTTGACCTTGGTGATTCCGAAATAATTCAGACACACCACACTTTCACAGACACTGTTTCCAGAGATGCACTCTGTAAATGATGGCTTTTTTTTCTTTCTCTTTTCAGATAACCATGAAAGAAAACAAACTTGCTTTCTTTTTGCTGCTAGTGCTTGCATTTGAGATTCTGTTTTACACAGCTACCGAAGCTCGCTCTCGTGGGTTTTTGGAAGATAGATCGTGCTCGTCGCTTCCTTCGGGTGTGGCATGGGTCAACAATTGGCGTCAAGATTTCACATTCGAGTGTCAAAACAGTAAGAGACAATTTAATAATCTCCTCATGTTATTTCTTCTACTAGCATTCAGTTTCTAGCAAGCAATGCAAGGAGCACCTCGATTGAAATACAAATATCACAATATTGCATTATTTTCTCATGCCTTGAGTCTCTAAAATAAATTACTTGGCACGTAAAGGGGGCGAAGTACGGAAGGTGGCTTTGAGGGCCATCTCAATCAATTGAGCTCCTGAAACAGGCTACACACGTCCAGTTGGGGTGCAGGGATGGGGCAGTGGTGAGAGCACTCGCTTCCCACCAATGTGGCCCGGGTTCGATTCCTCGACTCGGCGTCATATGTCGGTTGAGTTTTGTTGGTTCTATTCTCTGCACCGAGAGGTTTTCTCGGGTTACTCCGGTTTCCCCTCTCTTCAAAAACCAACATTTGACTTGATTTGCGTTGATTGTTAATTTCACTTTACTTTATGTTGATAGCCTTTGATAACCTGAACTTGTTTTTATTCCATTACAGGTTATTCTATAAGAACCTGGCGCAGTCAACACCGAAACTGCCAGGAAGATCGCATCCACTACTTTGAATGCTCGCACTGTCCGATGCGCAACCAAAATAATGACTGTTCTTACACAGCAGACTTCGGAAACGAATATGATAAAACGCTGTCGTTCAAATGCCCTCTCAATGGCTTTGTCACCAGAGTCAGCAGCACCTACAATTCGTATTATAAAGATCGCAAGTAAGGATTGACCGCCGTTTAGATGTGTCGCTTGGCTGAAATTTTGGCCAAAAACTTTTATAGTGCTTTTCTTGATACAAAGACAATGATAAAAACTCCAAAGATTTGTCTCCTATTTAGAAGTGTTGACTAGAAGTAGGGTCTGGTTCTACAAACCGAAACCTTCAGCCCAGCCCTCTTCCCCACATTTAAATGTTAACTCCCTGAAAGTGAACCAGATAAGCCAAATTTTGAAACCCTTCACTGCTTTAAACACTAAATCGAGATTTCGTCGTCTTCTTCCTCCTTTCAAAGGGTAAAGAATAATGTTTTATGAATTCCTAGATTCTCAATTGAAACGATGTTTATGTGAATTTCTTTCGATGTTTAGCGATATCTTTCTTGTGCATCACTGCGCACATCGATTCTGATTGGTCAAAAACTCTCGCCAAATCAGTTTCATGTATACGTATTCAAAGCAAAAGTCAAATCAGCTTATTTATGAACTTTCTGAAAAGGGATTTTTATCTTTTGGGGTGTGGTTTAAAAATAGAGGCATGGCTTTTTGGGGGGTATGAAAACAAAACATCATTGGTAGATTGATCTTTTCCTCCTACCTTTCACCTTTCTCTTCTTTCCCGATTATCCTCACTCCAAGTACTATTACTGCCACCCCCTGACTAAAAATCCTACTTACAATTTTTCCTTTTACAGTAAGTCTGATCTTTCTGCCTAAGTTCGAACCACTGCACTTGATGTATCGTCCGATTACTATCCCGGAGCTTTCTCCACTGAGCCACCGGGAAATGATTTCAAGTCCCACTCTTCCGTCGGATAACATTCGTAGTAATTTGCATAATCATAAGCGGGCAAATTCAAAAAATTGCCTGCGATGTACTATACTTCATAATTTTTGCATTGAACATAAAGAAAAACGACCATAATAGGCCTTTTTCGATATATGAAAAGGAAAAGGAAAGTGGATGATATGCAAATATTTTTTATTTCTGTCATCACTGCCTCACTATCAAGCTAAATATTTGATATTTCGACAATGGCTTATTTGTCCCGAAATCCCAGGAGTCATGTCAGAATATTCATAAAAAGCGAACAGGGCTTACATTTCATCACAATCTCCTACAAAATATGGCTTCAAACTGCGACTATTCCACTCCAAATTGTGTAGACAAAATGGAATTTCTTTCTGCGGTGAACAGCCTTCAAGAACAGCAAAAGACCAGGAAATCTGAGTTACTTTATTCGTAGACGACAATTTCTATGAGCGAGCAAAAACACATCTCGTCGCTAAAGAAAAAAAGAATTCAGATGGAATTGAGAAGGTCATGACAAAATCAGAGGTACATACCATCAAGCGAAAAAAGTGGACGGTGTTTTCGAACAACCAAATCATTACTTGCGACAACAAGGTAGTTCTTTCCAAGAGTCAGCTTCATGAAAATCTCTTGTTTGCACACAACAGAGTTGCAAATAGAGGGCGACAAAAAACAGAACACTGGGTGAAACAGAACTTTGCTGAAGTCAGCTAAAGGGTTATTAACCTCTTTGTGAGCTTATGTCGACTGCATGCAAAACACAAACCAATTACCAGTAGGATCAAAGAGGTAATCAAACCATTACAAGCACCGTCATTTTTGTCAATGCTGGAGATTGGACTTTCGTAATTTGCCGTGCACATGTCGAAATCCTCAAAAGTGGGTGATTAACCTCATCGATCATCGTTCAAAGTTCGTCAATTCACATCCGTTACATGCAAAATCAGCAGATGAAGTTCTCGATGCTTTAAAGAATTACTTCTTTTCCTATGATGATACCGGACAAAAATTACTACAGACAATGGAAATGAATTTTGCAATGCGAAACTCAAATCATTTTGCGAGGAAAATCAAATCAAGCTGTACCATGGAGCGGCAAGAACTCCAACCACACAAGGGTCTTGTGGAAAGAAGAAACAAAACATGGAAATAACATATGGGGCCAATAATTATGGGGTAAAATAACAGGAATATTGAAAGATGGTGCCAATACACAATGCAGGCTTCATATACTATGAACATCACGCTCCATCATCATCATCATCATCATCATCAAGTCTCATCGCGCCAGTAGGAGCATAAGGGCCTCCACGCTGTCTGACCAACACTCCCTGTCTTGTGCCACCACATTGGCTACTTCCCAGCTCTTCCACGACTGTTCTTCCCCAAGTAGTTTTTGGTCTTCCTCTCGCCCTCCGGCCTTCAGGAGTCCATCTTAATGCTGTAAAGCAGTCTTTCTCACCCTCTCTCCTTAGTATGTGACCTAGCCAGTTCCACCTTCTTCGCCGCGCCTCAAAACGTATGTCATTGATCTCAGCCAACTCAACCACCCGCTTGTTTGTCACTTTCTGCTGCCATCTAATCCACATTATCCGTCTCAGGGACTGGCAGTGGAAGCTATTTAGTTTCCGTTCATCGTTCTTGGTGATTTTCCACGTTTCACAGCCATATAGTAGGACAGGTCGAACTAGAGTCTTGAATAGGCGTATCTTGGTTCTCCTTCCTATTCCTCTAGCTGCCCAGACTCTCCCTAGTCTCTGGAATGCGCCACCTGCCTTCTGTAGACGGTGCATAATGTCTTTGCTACCTCCACCCACCTTGTCTACAATAACCAGGTATGTAAACTCCTCAACGTCATCCACTTCTTTGCCATCAACCACAATCTTCTTGCTGATACTAGGACACACAGTCCTCAGAGTCTTGCATTTTTTCGCATTACGTTTGAGTCTTACTCTGCAGCTGGTTGCGTCCTCAGCCAATCTCCCAGTCTTTTCATGCAAGTAAGTCATTAAATGACAGTAGTACAATGTCATCTGCGAAATCAAGGTCCTCCAGCACTGTTGTGAAATTCCATCTTATCCCTCTTCTCTTGCCTGCCGTTGTCTTTCTCATGACCCAATCCAAGCACAGTTAGAATAGGAATCCTGACATCAAGCAGCCCTGTTTTACCCCAGACTTGATCATAAACCAGTCGGATGTCACACTCCCATCGACAACTGCGCAATCAAAGCCCTCGTATATACCCGCTATCACTCTCACCATCTTGTCTGGTATCCCATATACCTTCTCATGATATTCCATATGCTTTCTCTGTGAACAGTCAAAGACTTTTTCAAACTCTACAAAGTGCACGTACAGACCCGCCCTCCACTCATTCGCCTATTCTAAGATGTTTCTAAGTATAAAAATCTGCTCAGTTGTACTTTTCTTGGGTCGAAACCCAGCCTGTTCCTTTCGAAGGTTCTTCTCCACACCTTTCGTGATCCGCTCCAACAGCATTCTAAAAATATCTTACTAATGACAGGTGGTAAAGTCACTCCTCTCCAGTTGTTGCATTCGCGCAAATCACGTTTCTTCAATACCTTAACAACAAGTCCCTTCTTCCACACTTTCGGCCACCTCTCAGTTTCCCAAAGCCTCTTGCAACAACTAGTCAGCCTACTCGCAGTGACGACCATCTCAGTTCTTAATAATTCCGAACACACCTCGTCTACTCCAGCCGCTTTCCCCGGCTTTGTCCTCTTCAACGCAGCCTTAACCTCTTGTAATCGCCATCTTCCTAGATCTATTTCCTCAATCTTCTCCGATTATACTATCTCATCCTTTTCCACAGGATTCGTTGGGTCATCTCTGTTTAATACTTCACTAAAGTGCTCCACCCATCTCTGCAGTCTTTCTTTTGTTTCGGTCCTAAGCACCCCTTGTTTGTCCTTAACACCTATTTCTTGCTTCCGCCTTTCTCCAACTATCGACTTAGTAATGCTGTTTAGCTCCTTGCTCCTACCATTCCCGGCGGCCTTTTCTGCTGCTGCAGCCCTCCTCTCTAACCAATTTCTCTAATCTGTCCTAGCACTTAATTTCACGTCGTTGTTCTTCGCATTATACTTCTCCCTCCATCTCTGTTTCAGTCGTTCCGATCTTTGCCTCTTTCCTCTCCTTGATCGTTTCCCATGTTTTGCTCCCAATCCATGGCCTACTAAACTTTTTTGAACTCCCCAGGACTTTCTTTGGTGCATCTCTGTATGTTGCCAAAACATATCATGTTCTTCCTCCTGATCATTTATGTCTCCTAAAGCTTCGAACCTATTCCTCACCTCTACGTTATACTTGCTTCTGATCTCTTCACTTTGCAGTTTACTTATGTCAAACCTTTCCCTTGCGTTCTTCCTTCCCTCAACTCTTGCCAACTCTAGACGTATCCTCGTTCTCACAAGGTAATGGTCACTGTATACGTCTGCACCTCTCATTACCTGGTGTCTAGTACAGATGTTCTCATGTTTCCATTCACTAGAACATGGTCAATCTTATTTACTGTCTTCCCATCTGGTGACATCCAGGTCAGCTTATGGATATCTTTATCACGGAAGATTGTTCCAGTTATGATAAACCCATTTGCACTACAGAAGTCACATAGCCTCTCTCCATTGTCATTCATGACACCAACGCCAAAGTTCCCCATGACCTCCTCTCTATTGGTATTGAGATAATTTAAACCAAAAATTAAATTCAACCAAACATATTCACCACTATATTACTCAAAGACGAACTTGTTCAATCCAACACAGTTCTTTTCATTATTTACTTCTGTATAATAAGTAAATTGATATCCATGTATAATAACCAAAACTAATCCTATTCTGACCCTAATTTTTCTCTGGGTGCATATTCAACATAGGTAAAATGAGGATCACCGATTTAACCTAGGTAAAAACGGATTCAACCTGCGAACGGATTTCACCCGCAACACATATGCCTTGTTTTTCTTGAAGGCCCTTTTGGCTGCGCTTAATCGACAAACGCTCCAGAAGAAATACACCTTGTAATCGTTCACAGAGGAATTATTTGATGCAATTTTTGTTTTAGGTTTTCGTTTCGCTGTTGTCGTAACTATCGTTATTGTGCGTATGACTGCCAAGTTACACACCTACTGAATGGGTGGGATCAAGAATTGAACTACAGGATTCCAGTTGGCTATTTCTTGGTGGGAGCTCGAAGCGAACATAATAATCACTATGAGTAAGTGTTGCATCTGTATTGGCTTAAAGGTCAGTCACAGCGCAGATATTAAGGCCTGGCTAAACGCTCGCAACATTGTTGCACGATGTTGCGACATGTGTTGAATGGACTGGCCAAACGCACGCAACATATCTCAACAGGGTGGCCAAACGTACACAACATGTTGTGCTCAACAATGTTGCAAGATGTTGCGTTGAAATGTTGCGAGCGTTTGGCCAGGCCTTTAGACCTAATGGGGCCACGCAACATATCTTAGGGTACTTACTGTCAACAAATCTTGAAATCACAGTATCTTCCCAAAGATAAAGTGGAAGAGCTAGTCATGATAGTAAGAAAGGAAAAAATTGAAACGGATTGCATTTGGTGGCGTGGAAAAATTTCTTGGCCTGACCTCTACCCGTTTTATTACAAATCAGCTCAATAGTGGGGGTTAATGCCCTGAACCGTCTTGTTCGTTATTAAACTGTCATCTTCAAGTAGGGACCTTTTCTGGTCAAGTAGGGACCTCTTAAAAATTCAGCAGGACTAAAAAACGAATACTTTAAATCAAAGTATCTTGCCAACACTCTTTAAGAAAATGTGCAAGAGTAATAAAAAGGACAAGATAGAGTTGCATATTTACAAATATTACAATTGTATTTGTTAAAACTGACCAGAGATTTAGTTTCTGAGACATGACCTCTTGGTTTTTCTTATACAGGGACCGGAGATGGAAGTTTGAGATCTGCAGATTTACCAACGTTTGCACGAAAAAATAAAGTGCTTACAGCAGAGAAGAATTAAAGGGGATACCTGATATTCATGTCAAGTTTGACAGCAAAACCACTGTATGGTGAAGGGAAATTATAACAAAGAAGGAGCTCATGAAGAGGACCTTCTATCTCCACTAATCCCGTAAGTCAACACTTTCCCGAGTAAATGTATTTTTAGGAACAGGTTTTTCCGCGAAAAGTCACATATTTTCCTTGACACTGAGATAGCTTTGTTTTGATTGGCTTTTACAAAAGTGGGCGTGCTGAATCTCCCACGGGAGGCGTTCTATAAATAAATCTACTCGGAAAAGAGTTTTTCTCTGTCCTTGTGTGGGCCCATTTCCATCAGTAGGGCTAACGCTCACATGGTTCATATGGGATAGAAATCTAGCACTTCACATTACACTCTATTCAGTTAACCCTGTTTAAAATATAAGTGCTACACGGCCAACGTTTGTATAAACGTAACCTTTCCTTGCACTTGTACATGTTCATTGCCGTGACTTTTACATCTTCAGTTCCCACGGCCTGCTCCCGTCTGACCTTGTAGCTCAGTCGGTAGAGCGGCGGAGATCTAACCCGAAGGTCGTGGGTTCAATTCCCACCCTGGTCAGAGTTTTTCTCTGTCCTTGTGTGGGCCCATTTCCATCAGTAGGGCTAACGCTCACATGGTTCATATGGGA
>NC_090890.1:10830080-10832580 GCF_036669925.1 Montipora capricornis
TAACAAGGGACAAATATAATGACCGTCTGACTGCTACGTTTACCAATAGTGCGCAAGTACGCTTTAGAAGCCAAGTAACTTATTTGCTTTCGACACAATAGCCGCATTAATATGTTTGACCCATGAAAGAGTGCTAGTGACAATGATTCCATGATCATTCTCTTCAGCCACACGAGTGAGTTGCACGTTGTTAAGGGTGCAATTATAATGCACGGGTTGTTTCTTGCGTGTAACTGTCAGGACTTTACATTTAGAGGTGTTAAATTGAATGTTATTATATCGCGTCCATTCATCCATATTTGAAAGGGTGGTTTACGTCAGTGACGACTCTTAACTCTGTCAATCACCGCCCTCTCCTTTGCCCATGATAACTTGGGGCCATGTCCAGCTTTGTCTGCTGACTGGGAAATACACAAACCACACAGTAAATGGCATTTCCCATCGAACGGAACAGTCCTTACCGTATGCTAAATTTTCCAGTTTCCAGTCTCTCATCAGCCGAAAACAATTGCAAATGGTAAGCGCCATCTCGTTGGGCTGGTTTGCTGATTTTGGAAAAACTGTTACCTTTATTCTCCGGTCATCCCAACCGGTTTATTCTGACAAATGGTAGGCACCCCTAATTTCCTCGAAACTAAAAGTAAAAACATGTTTCTCCCTTAACCGTTTTCTCGTCTGCAGCTTGGGATTCTAAGGAATCTTTACTCGACATTTATCATTATAAAATGACAAAATGTATTACATTTATTGTAATGCTAATCATCATTCAACGTTTATTTGACTGAAATCCCACACAAGTACGCATTGCAGACCTATTTTTTCGTTGGTTGGAGATGATTTTGGGAAGATGCAGTAAGTTGGATCAGCGGCATTAGCTGGTACTCAATTACCTTCCCTTGTGCAATCGTCCATTAGTAAGGTTATATTTTTTTCCAACAGATTTTTCATGTTTTTGTGAATGACTTTTCTTGTTCTATATTTAATTTAGTTTGATTTCTTTCACTGATTATGAACTGATGATTGACATTCTTGATTAACACTTCGATCAAAGTTTAAGTGTTAGATCACGTTTTCTACATATTTTCGTTCTTTGTATCCCGACACACGCGGTCAGCGAAAGGAAAGTTACGGTTAGTTCGGTCAGATTTATAGTATTAGTTAGGATTGCCAACTTTGGAATAACCTGTCGAGGATATACCCTTAAGGTGCATCTTTAGTGAGGGAGAGGAACGTGTAGGCAAATATCTTATCTCCTCATTTTTAAACTCATTTTTCTCCCTCCTCCCTGATTTTTCACCTATCTCCCAGATCAGTACTTTGACGGGATTATGTGACGTAATACTACCCTTGCAGTCTAAATTCCTTCCGATATTGTGACTATTAAAGAACTTTGCTCTTTGAAGACTTTGAATACCTACACACTACTAAATTTAACATGTAGTACCAGCAGAGCTTACCTTTGAAGAGTGTACCCTACCTTGCCAAACTAGCAGACGTTGACTAAAAGATCTTGGAGGTTTACGTAACATAGTGCCAGAAGATCAATGTTTGAGAGGCAGCTTAATTGCTGCAAAGATCACAACACGGCGCCGTTATCGATGATATGTCGGAATGCCGAAAGCGCGATTAAGTTGCTGTATTGCTGTACATTTCTGAAAACCTAGTGGAAGCACCAAATCGGAAAGCATTACTCGTTTTATTACTGACGCCTAAAAAGACCTAAACACACATGCAGTGCACAGAAGACAGAAAACATTTCGTGCTCACCATGGTCTTCAAGTTGCCCTTTAAGGTTCCGAAAGCGCATCATAACGTTAAATTGCCTCTTACATGTAATGTTTTTGCGCACATTTGATATATGACCACAAAATTCCAGATTATTGTCTACTTCCATTCCAAAGATCCCCAATGTATCCTTAACACGGAATGAAACTTTATAGTCAGTATCCCCAAGCCCTATACCTTGTTGTTGTTTTTTTTCTTTTTAATAAGAGTTTAAAAGTTTGTATACAATGGCCAAAGGGCCCAAGTAAAATTGGAAGGGGTACAGAGCCGGTTAACAACAATCCACTACCAGAACGGAACGTAAACTAAGCAACAAAGTTCAGATGAGCAAGGCACAAAGTCCATCAGAGCACAACCCCCACATTACTGAAAAGTAGGTAACAATTAACCGTAAATAACTACAAGCACGCACCAGGCCTACTCCTGAACCATACTCCATTCTCCCTTTTCATGCTGTTTCTCCCGTCTCCCTATATTTTGACGTACTTTCTCCCTCCACCCACTATTTTTTTTGGCCGTTTCTCCCTCCTCCCTAAACCGTTCCTCTTCCCTCTTTACTTTATTATCATCTTATCATTTATCAGCCATTTTCAATGTAATTTCGTGTCAATTTGTAATTTCAAAGCTCTAAGATATTATCTGTGCTGCGCCTCAAATATGCTAGGAATGTCGATGTAAAATCTTTGTTTTAATCTTCATTTTCAGAATAGATCAT
>NC_090890.1:10837580-10852580 GCF_036669925.1 Montipora capricornis
TTACAATGAAGAGGAAGCTCGCGTGTTATTGGCTAATCGTGTTCGTTACCATGACGACACCTATATTCTTGCATGTGAAAGATAAAAATGATATGTTCACTGCGCGCGGTGAAGATATGATTTGTTAGTAAAAGGAGAAATCCTGGTATTTCATCAGTATCTATAAAATAAACAAAGATATAAAATAAGCTATAAGAAATAGAAGCTAAAATTCAATTATTCATAATATTAAATTGATCACATAAGTGATACCATAATTTACTACAATATACATTTCTTTCTCTGCAGTAAAAAGCAACAACAAACGACTTCTGGAACCTTTTGGTTTTTATGTTTGGGAGTGTGCACATTCGTTTATTTCGCAAGTTAAACTTCAAATTCAGTATTGTTGTGTTCAAGCAGCAAGGCAGCAGGGCAGCTACAGTAGTTATGTTGGCCATCGCTCTCGATGATCTCGTTGTATAACGTCACAAATCTTCAATTTAGAATATTCTAATAGCCCTCTGTAAGATAAATCCATTACGCTCGCTTCTGGACCCTTCTCAATTTGATCGGACAGATTATGAATTTGTTCAATTCTGACTGAAAGGATCAGTAATAATGAGCATTAATTCGAGAATTTCAACAATGTTGCTTGGCGATTCCGACATTACGTTTTTTCACATGCTTCCAATTCCAGGAAGTTCAGTTTGTTGAAATTTGAAAGCTGATTATCTGACTGATTGAGACAATAACGGAAATTTTGTTTGGCTTCACTTCATAATAATGATTGTTATTTAAATACGAAGCGTTTTAACAAAGCGGACCTTATAAACATGAAATTAAAGCGAAATTGATTTCTCAATCATTTTTTGGTTGAACTTGCCGGTCACATCACCGTGGATAGTAAGATGGTTAAGCAACACTGTCTGGGAACTCGCCTTAGTTTTTAATCTCATAATATTTGTTCGGTGAAGCAACCTAAACTGTCAAGAGTTGCTTACAAGCCTGAAAAACGCAGTATATCGATTTTTCTATTGGTTCACGGATAGATTAAAACTTCTCCAGATGACGTTAAGCCTGTCGGTCATTATAATTGAAACCACTGTCCTCTTTATTATAGGAGCTGCGGCTTTAATTGGAAATGCCAGTTTATTCCTCGTCGTTTATGAGAACAAAAATCTTCGCACCGACACCAACATTTTCATCCTCAACCTTGCCGCGGCAGACATCTTAGTGTCTGGAGTAAGTGTGCCAGTTACTGCAGTGACGATTATAAAACAGCGATGGATTTTTGGACACGCAACATGCGTGGTGTTCGGCTTTTTTACGATTTTGTCGTTCATAGCGTCCGTTATGTTCCTTGGTATGATCGCTATTAATCGATATTTTTACATCGTCAAGTGGAAAACTTACAGCCACACCTTCAACAAGAAAAAAGTATGGCTTTACGGAGCCACTGTCTGGATAGTTTCAATACTTCTAGCTTCGCTACCTCTTTTTGGGTGGGGGAAATACGACTTCATCCCAGGAAAGTCGTATTGTTTTGTCGACTGGAGTGCGAGCGTCTATTACGCTTATTTTATGATTGCAGTTTGCTTCTTTGGACCCCTTTCAGCTGTGATCTTTTCTTACCATCAAATTCTGAATTTGACAATCACCTCGAAAATAAAAGTGGGCGCCACAAGAAATAATTTGACACTCTCGTCGGTGGAAATAATCCACGATCCTTCAAAAACAAACGAACCGGAAACCAGCAGCAATCTAGACGATACTGCGCAACACAGAAACGCTGAGGCTACGATCAATGTACAACTGAATAACGACACTCCGCAAGAACTTATTACCATCGACTGCGCTCCAATGAAAATGTCATGTAACGAGAAAAAGACTCGGAACTCACGAGGGTTTCTGATGACCCCCGAAGAAACCAGACTAACAAACACTTTTATTTTAGTGGTGGCTGCTTTCCTAGTCTCCTGGACACCATTCGTTGTGACCATGTTTTTCGATATGTACTGTCCACGATCTTTGCCTCACGCTGTGGATTTTACATCACTTTTACTTGGTTATGCAAACAGTATGTGTAATCCCATATTGTACGGACTGCGCAACTCCGCTTTTGCACAAGGTTTTCTTAATCTCTACTCAAGATTTTTACCAAAGCGATCAGGGTGTGCATAGTGGAACCCACTTTGACTTGTCAACAGAAATGTGTCTCGTGGCGAAAGCCATTGCAACCTGGAAAAGAACTAAGATAAAATTGAACTCTTCGCATGAGTCCTTAGTACTGAAAATTTTAGTGATTAGCAAGACTATTGAACTCTAGTATAGAAAAACAAGGAAAATGAAAAGTCTCTAATTAATTAAATACTAGAACTTCGATAGCCAATGAAGGTGCAAAACATTTCAGTGTTAAATATTTGTTGTTTAAACGGAACTTTCTTTAATAGTTAGCGCAACATTTTCTTGCGATTTTCCCTTAAATATCTGCTATGTATACGCAGTCTCCTATAAAATATAAGCTCGTGTTTACAGAAAAAAAATTCAAAGGATCCAGTCTTAAAATAGTGATGATCAGCTTTATTTACTGATTGCGCTTTCTATTTGAAAGAACTGACCGGCCAGACCGGGCATTTGGAAGGACTAACTCTAATATAATCCTCCAGAAGAATGCGAGGGATTATCGTGCAAGTGTTTCTTCAAATTGTTGCATTTTCTTCGCAAACTGAGGGGTCTGTCCGGCCAGTACTAGTTCTGACAAAAGGAAAGCGCCCTGAGTGTCAAGTCTTCTAGCGCTGCGGCACTAATGAATGGCACTGTTCATTGAAATCAAATCAAATTAAGGACGATGCCTACTATTGTTATTGCGCATAGGTTCTGCGCATCTAAAGATACTCAGATTTCCTATCGGCGGTGCTTATTAATACAAGGATATTTTTGCGCGGTTTAAAACTATGCGGAGGAAGCAGAACTTAGCAAGTACTCTTGGGGGTAACCATGCATGTTCAGAGATAATTAAGCTTCAATTTGGCAAAGAATGCCATACATTGCTTTGTATTTTAAAGCTTTTTACAAATATTGCTGATTAATTATCTTCGAAAAATGGGTGGTTACCTCCAATTTCCTTTTTGGATTTCAATAACACTTGCTGAGATCTGCTTTTCCTGCATATTTAGTAAACCGCGCAAAAATACCTTTGAATTAGTAGGCACCATCCTAAACTCATATCAAATCGAAATCTCTGTTGGCTTTAGATAATGAGGAAAAACGTAGTACCTGGAGAAAAACCTTTTAGAGAAGAGACCCACTTATAAGTGCTAAATCCGTTTCTCCGGACCCCAGCTGCCTTACACCGCGCCAACCCTTCCATAAACGAAATTTCAGCACCTAGGCACATGTTGTTCTTTCCAACAGCTCGTACCTTTGCGATTCCAAGGACTGCAGATAAGTTAAAAATGTATTTATTTTGCGTAAGCGAAAGACATATTATGCGATTAAACCTTCAGTTTAAAATTACTCAGGAACCTTAATTACTAATTGTGGCAATACACAATCGATTTTTGATGAATTGTATTGAATTTTTTTCTTGATCATTCCAGCTGCAATTTCTTCCTACTCCTTTCCTTTTTTTGTGGCATAAAATCGAATATCTGATATAAAACAAAATTAATTTAATGGATTTCCTGATCATTTGGAGCTAAATCGTCATTGAAACTTGCTTTCATTGTAACTGTGAGATAATTTTTAATAATTATTATTCTTTATCGAAACTTTTTATAACCGCTGTTGTTACAAAGACAAAACTCGACAAACGTCACGGGAACAAAAAAAACTTTCGGGTAATTTGCATTTAGATAAACCACACATGTTTCGCGAAACTTTAAATGCATAAACCATATTTTATTCAGTTCGCAAGAAAGTAGAATGTCCACCTTAAGGAGGGGGACATTGACGGTTTCCCAATACCGCATTTCCTCGCCACAAATTGGCAAATACCGAAATACCGCGTTCAAAAACAGTTAACTTGACCGAAATCGAAATTAATGTTCTACATTTCTTCCCCATGTTGCTCTGCACGAGGGATTACCTATTCGCGCTTGTAAAGCGTGATCCCGCACCAATTGTAGAGTTTTCAATTTCTTTTCCCCTGGAGCAACCGGAAGACAGTCTGATAATTCCGTGAAATCATTCCTGCACCGAATACCGTGAACCAACACATACGAGAACTGCTTTCCGTAGGATTTGATCATACCGCAATTTCGAACTTTTCGGACTACAATTTCCGCAATGCCGCGCTAAAAATTAACGGATACCGCATTTTCGCAGATCCCAATGTCCCCCTCATTAAGCGAAGCGAAGCCAAAGATCAATCGGTAGTACTACGAAACCAAACCGTTTTCAGCGCACTTTCGACTCCCAAAACATGAATTATATAACATAGTTGGCGTGTCTGCTTCTTATTTTCAAAGTACCTCAAAATGCACCTTTGTTGTGGCGTTAAAATAGAGAGAAGAGTTCATGAGAAATCGTGCAAGGAGTCAAAGTCGATTCAGTCTTTTGCCGGGGACTGTGATCTAAGTTCTTCAGTGATCGAGTGATTAATTAAAAGAAAAATGATGGCCAATATCATCAGGGAATTAAACAGAAATTGCCACGAAAATGGAACAAAACAATGGGCCGGAAACAAAAGCTCTGTAAGCTCTACATGGGCGTTTTACATGTTTTTTTTCCGTTCTCGTCCTGACATCGACGTGAAATTGACTAACCTGCGTAGCTGGCGCGATATTTTATCGCAGGATTATTTCACTGAACGCGCGCGAATAAATTGATGGTGTTGCTCCATTGCATTTTGGCTGCCTAGAGTGAGAACTACTGTGAAGCGGCAACGGCGAAAAAACTACTCGTAACCATGCCATTCGCGGCCCACTCGAGGGGCAGCGCGTGTTTGAACAATGCCGGGATAAAATGTCCCATCGATCAGCTACGCAGGCTAGAAAGTGACCAAATCTTATGTTATGTGGAAGAAGTGATCAACCGATGACATTGACCGAATGCAAAAATGGCTTTGTGTTAATTAGCCTAACTATTCTCGTTCACACGCGTAAAATTGAAAGCATTTGGGCTGTAAAACGAGGCTAGTTAGGCTAATTAACAGAAAGACAAAAAGATATTGGCGGCCATTTTTGCATTCGGTCAATAGTTTAAATTTTCTTCCACTCATCCACACATTTCACACCCAAATATATTTCTGGAATGTTGGAACACACTTTCCATACCATAGAATAATGGTGAAATGATGACAACAATGCGAAGTAAAACTTGTAGCGGTGTTGGTCGTCGTCTTCGTTGAAGCCCCTAATTACCAAACCCCGAGCGGTAAATTTATTCCGAAAAGCGAGTGTAACTAAGAAGGACTCAAGCAGTTCTGCTCAATATTGGAATGAACACGAAAACATGGTTTATTCGTTAAAAGTTTCGGGAAACTGGGGAGGATCGATCGAGGACTCGCCTCCCACTAATGTTGCCCGGGTTCGATTCCCAGATCCGGCGTCATATGTGGGTTGAGTTTGTTGGTTCTCTACTCTGCACCGAGAGGTTTTCTCCAGGTACTCAGGTTTCGCCTCTCCTCAAAAACAGTCAAAAACCAACATTTGACTTGACTTGTGTTAATTGTTAATTTAGTTTACAGTGTCCTCAATTAGTGCTCCAGCGCTATAACGACTACACACTTAAATAAAGTTCCTTTCCTTTTACTTTCCTTTCCTTTCCTATATCGGACAGATATAACAATGACAAAGTCCAGAATTATCCAGTAGATTTACAATTAGCAATTTGAGGTTCCCTGTTTTAACTACGATTTGTTGACACGTTGCGTGACGGCGCCAGTTTCCGTATATTCGCAAGTTAAAAAACTAATGCCTTCAAACCTCCTGTCAAAAATTTTCACATTTACTGGTAATGTTAATCATCAACGTTTATTTGATCATATGTAAATGGAATTTGCGCACTACGAGTATTAAACTATTATTATTATTATTATTATTATTATTATTATTATTATTACTGAAATCCCACACAAGTACGCATTGCGGACCTATTTTTCGTTGGTTAGAGATGATTTTGAGAAGATGCAGTTAGTTGGATCATCCGCATTAGCTGGTACTCGAGTTACCTTCCCCTGTGCAATCGTCCATTAGTAAGGTTATAATTTTTTCCAACAGATTTTTAATGCTTTTGTGAATGACTTTTCTTGTTCTATATTCAATTCAGTTTGATTTCTTTCACTGATTATGAACTGATGATTGACATTCTTGATTAACACTTCGCTCAAAGTTTAAGTGTTAGATCACTTAAAGCCCTGGTCAAACGGCGCGTGATAGTCGATGATAGTTGATTCTCCCCAACTATCATCAACTATCATTCACCTGGTCAAACGGCCAAAGAAGATCGTGATAGTTGACGATAGTTATCAACAAAATCAGCCAAACGTCACGGATTGTGCATGGTGGAACAGTTTTCACAAAATACGTGGCTGAAGCAAATTGTGATTTGCGAGAGCAACCTCACCTCCATCTCCTGCTTAACTTTTCCTGTGATATCTCTGTTATGGTAATCCTTGGAAAAAATGTCCCAAAGGCAGGGCCTGGCCTCATATTCGTCTATTAGACGAAATATTAGGTCATTACTCCATCTCGCCGATGAACGTTTAGTGATACGGTTTTTTTTGCTCGGTGGCTCCTCTAATTCCTCCAGTGTTTCATCTATTACATGTACCTTCTCTATGATATCTGGATTGTCATCCTCAATATCAACACTATTTTCTGAAGAGCCTCGCGATACTCGCGAGCAACTTTTGGCGGACATTTTAAACGAGCCCGCCGATTTTCGGGGAAAACAGCTGACCGAAAAACTATCATGAACTATCATGCGCGTGGTCAAACGAGAAAAACTATCATCGACTATCATGAAGATTTTGAACAGGCTCAAACTGAATGATAGTTGATGATAGTCGATGATAGTGCATGATAGTTGGTGGTCAAACGGAAGCGCGCGCTCAACTATCATCGACTATCATCGACTATCATGCACCGTTTGACCAGGGCTTAAGGGTTAGATCACTTAAGTGTTAGATCATGCTTTTGTGAATCACTTTTCTGGTTCTATATTCAATTCAGTTTGATTTCTTTCACTGATTATGAACTGATGATTGACATTCTTGATTAACACTTCGCTCAAAGTTTAAGTGTTAGATCACGTTTCACGTGTTCTACATCTTTTTGTTCTTTGTATCCCGACACACGCGGTCAGCGAAAGGAAAGTTGCGGTTAGTTCGGTCAGATTTATAGTATTAGTTAGGATTGCCAACTTTGGAATCGAGGATCTACCCTTCAGGTACATCTTTAGTGAGGGAAAGGAACGGGAAGGCAAATATCTTATCTCCTCATTTTTACACTAATTTTTCTCCCTGCTCCCTAGTTTTTTGGCCGTTTCTCCCTCCTCCCTGATTTTTCACCTTTCTCCCAGATCAGTACTTTGACGGGATTATGTGACGTAATGCTACCCTTGCAGTCTAAATTCCTTCCGATGTTATGGCTTTATTAAAGAACTTTGCTCTTTGAAGACTTTGAATACCTGCACACTACTAAATTTAACATGTAGCACCAGCAGCTTGCCTTTGAAGGGTGTATCCCACCTTTGTAGCCTTGCCAAACTAGCAGACCTTGACTAAAAGATCTTGGAGGTTTACGTAGCATAGTGCCAGAAGATCAATGTTTGAGAGACAGCTTAATTGCTGCGAAGACCACAACACGACGCCGTTATCGATGATATTTCGGAATGCCGAAAGCGCGATTTCAAGGTCAAAATAAATTTATTTTCTTAAGATTAAGTTGCTGTATTGCTGTACATTTCTGAAAACCTAGTGGAAGCACCAAATCGGAGAGCATTACTCGTTTTAATACTGACGCCTAAAAAGACCTAAACACACATGCAGTGCACACAAGACAGAAAACATTTCGTGCTCACCATGGTCTTCAAGTTGCCCTTTAAGGTTCCGAAAGCGCATCATAACGTTAAATTGCCTCTTACATGTAATGTTTTTGCGCACATTTGATATATGACCACAAAATTCCAGATTATTGTCTACTTCCATTCCAAAATCCCCAATGTATCCTTAACACGGAATGAAACTTTATAGTCAAGTATCCCCAAGCCCTATACCTTGTTGTTTTTTTTTTCTTTCTAATAAGAGTTTAATAGTTTGTATACAATGGCCAAAGGGCCCAAGTAAAATTGGAAAGGGTACAGAGCCGGTTAACAACAATCCACTACCAGAACGGAACGTAAACTAAGCAACAAAGTTCAGATGAGCAAGGCACAAAGTCCATTAGAGCACAACCCCCACGTTACTGAAAAGTAGGTAACAATTAACCGTAAATAATTACAAGCACACACCAGGCTTACTCCTGAACCATACTCCCTTCTCCCTTTTCATGCTGGTTCTCCCGTCTCCCTATATTTTGACGTACTTTCTCCCTCCTCCCTCGATGTTTTTGGCCATTTCTCCCTCTTCCCTAAAACGTTCCTCTCCCCTCTTTACTTTATCATCATCTTATCATTTATCAGCCATTTTCAATGTAATTCCGTGTCCATTTGTAATTTCAAAGCTCTAAGATTATCTGTGCTGCGCCTTAAATATGCTAGGAATGTCGATGTAAAATCTTTGTTTTAATCTTCATTTTCAGAATAGATCATTAATTGACGAATCCTTGTGGTCGGTTATTATCTTCTGAATCGTTCTTACCACATGCCATTATTACGAACGGTGACAATAGTTAAAATACTGACATCAATCCTAGGAAAAAGCAATGCCGGCTCTTTTACGGGTTATTCAGCTCTATTGTACGCAGTCGTGTCCAGTGCGAGGCTGGGATACAGCCACAAGCAGTTCAAGACAACCGTGCAAAAGGAAATTAAGGAAAGCAACTTTATTAAGTGTCTAGTCGTGCTAGCGCTTGAGCAGTAATTGGGGACATTGTAAACTGAAATTAAAAATTTACACAAATCAAGTCAAATATCGTTTTTGAGGAGAGGGGAAACCGGATTACCCGGAGAAGACATCTCGGTGCAGAGTAGAGAACCAACAAACTCAACCCACATATGACGCCGGATCTGGGAATCCAACCCGGGCCACATTGGTGGGAGGCGAGTGCTCTCACCACTGCGCCATCCCTGACTCTCAAAAACCAACATTTGACTTGATTTGCGTTAATTGTTAATATTAATTCAGTTTGCAGTGTCCCCAGTTAGTGCTCCAGCGCTAGAACGACTAACCCTAAACACTTAAATAAAGTTCCTTTCCTTTCTTCTCCCAAACACATATTTCACCGAAGATCGAGTCAATCAAAGTGCTCCATTTAGCCTGAGAATTGCTTGCCATATAATAATTGTTTTAGTGTAATTTTCAGCGGTGAATATCAAGAAAGTGCAAAACAACGGGCTAAAACAAGATAAAAAGGCACGAAAAGTGCTTGATTGGCTTAGCAGTCGCGCCTCCAAAATGTTATATTCACCCGGTAGGGTGGTGAATATAACACTAAATTCTTATATTCACCGCTGAAAATTATACTAATTAACGATTATTCGGCGAAGGCGAGTTGAATACCAGTTAATACAAACAGAGACGATATTCACCGATGTTCCTTGGTAACTGCTAGCTTTCAAATTGCACGAAACTAAAGTACACGTTAATCGCTTCCGGAAAATTGCGAAAACAACTTCTTTACTAGTTTCGAGCGCGGGAAACTTGCAAAATAGCCCATTGCACAGGTGTAGCTAAGTTACCTGGCCTAAGAATGGAAGCGAGGCTGCAGGTGACCCTGTTTTGAAACAAACCTTCGTAATTTTCTAATGTTAATGTAGACTCATTAGAATTAAAACAATACAATTTAAAAGCAGTGTGGTCTGTCACTGCCAGCCTCGCAGCCATTCATAGGCCTTTTCTTTTAGCAAGCAACTGGAAAATGGCCCATATATGTTCCTTCACGGGAACATATAGACCGAATGAACACATTGTCGCCAAAAATGTATTATTTTGTTTGTGCTAATTAGACTCACATGCCTCGTTTGCATGGACAAAATACCAAGGAAATGTTGCTTAAGAGCCAGGTTAGTGAGTCTAATTAGCACATAAACAAAAGAATACATTTTTGGCCGCCATTTATGCATTCGGTCTATTAGCCCAACAAATTGACCTACTCCCAACTGAGTGGCTTCAAGGCTCAGTTGGAAGGGCATTGCACTGACATCGCAGAGGTCACGGGTTCGAATCCCGTTGAGGGCACTTGAGTCTTTTTATGTGTTTACTATAAGAGACCATTGCTTACTTAAATTGTCCAGTTGTGCGTGCGTCAATTTCGTCTATAATCCGCACTTGAAATATACATTTCTTTCTGCGTTCAGCAACCGCTGGAAAACAAAGGAAAAATATTTTGGAACGAGTTCAATCAAAATTTTTGAAAGGTGAAACACTCAGGACGAATGTCACGTTTTCCACGCGTTCGATAACCTCCACAAACGCCGCGTTCAGCAACTGAGGAAAACCACAGAAAACACTTAAGAAAATAATGATTTCACAAGCGTCTTTCGAGCGCAGGAAACTTCGCGCGAGCGTCATGTTTTCTTTGTGTTATCTGTCAAACAAATAGATAGAAAACAATGGGGCAGCTTTGGAACGATGGACAGCCTATTTAACTATATTTAGGCATGTGTTTTTATGTTTCATGGCAAAAAACCCCTCTTTCACCAGTAATTTTACCAAACGGTGAATTCTAAGAAAATTTATCCTTTACCACTCGTTTTCCGATTTCGTAAAACGTCAGACTGCGATTTCGACTATTTGTTAACGCACCAAAATGCGAAGTTAGTTTGATATTTTCCTGCGTTCGAAACTCAATGCTTATCACCTGTGAATATTTTCATTGGAGACAGTTCTTTATAGGACTGACAACTTGTTTCTTTTCTGAATCAGCTGAATTACATGTGATAAATATGTAGAGGATATTACATGGCCGCGCGGGGATACGAATTTTATCTTAGAGTGCTGAAAGTATCTCTCACCAGTGAGCGAAGCGAACGAGTGAGAGATACTTTCAGCACGAGAAGGTAAAATTCGTATCTCCAAGCGGCCATGTAATATTCTGTTTATGATAGAGATATTGATGAAATGTCCAGATTTACAATGTAAAACAACCTTTTTTTTTTCATTTTCGAAATGATGAAAAAGTGGTCACCAACCGCTAAAACACGCATGTTGTGTAACATGAAACAAGATATGAAAGTTATGAAAAATAAATCATGATAATGTAAAATTTTGCAATAAAAATGTTAATGTAGTAGAGAAGAATTATATTAAAGCACAAAAGTATCTTACAATGAAGAGGAAGCTCGCGTGTTATTGGCTAATTGTGTTCGTTACCATGACGACACCTATATTCTTACATGTGACAGATAAAAATGATATGTTCACTGCGCGCGGTGAAGATATGATTTGTTAGTAAAAGGAGAATCCTGGTATTTCATCATTATCTATAAAATAAACAAAGATATAAAATAAGCTATAAGAAATAGAAGCTAAAATTCAAATATTCATAATATTAATTCCGTGATACCATAATTTACTACAATATACATTTCTTTCTTTGTAGTAAAAAGCAACAATAAACGACTTCTGGAACCTTTTGGTTTTTATGTTTGGGAGTGTGCACATTCGTTTATTTCGCAAGTTAAACTTCAAATTCAGTATTGTTGCGTTCAAGCAGCAAGGCAGCAGGGCAACTACAGTAGTTATGTTGGCCATCGCTCTCGATGAGCTCGTTGTATAACGTCACAAATCTTCCCGTCTACCAAAAAGTGACTTCAATTTAGAATATTCTAATACCCCTCTGTATGATAAATCCATTACGCTCGCTTTTGGACCCTTCTCAATTTGATCGGACAGATTATGAATTTGTTCAATTCTGACTGAAAGGATCAGTAATAATGAGCATTAATGTTTCGAGAATTTCGACAATGTTGCTTGGCGATTCCGACATTACGGTTTTTCATATGCTTCCAATTCCAGGAAGTTCAGTTTGTTGAAATTTGAAAGCTGATTATCTGACTGATTGAGACAATAACGGAAATTTTGTTTGGCTTCACTTCATAATAATGATTGTTATTTAAATACGAAGCGTTTTAACAAAGCGGACCTTATAAACATGAAATTAAAGCGAAATTGATTTCTCAACCATTTTTTGGTTGAACTTGCCGGTCACATCACCGTGGATAGTAAGATGATTAAGCAACACTGTCTGGGAACTCGCCTTAGTTTTTAATCTCATAATATTTGTTCGGTGAAGCAACCTAAACTGTCAAGAGTTGCTTACAAGCCTGAAAAACGCAATATATCGATTTTTCTATTGGTTCACGGATAGATTAAAACTTCTCCAGATGACGTTAAGCCTGTCGGTCATTATAATTGAAACCACTGTCCTCTTTATTATAGGAGCTGCGGCTTTAATTGGAAATGTCAGTTTATTCCTCGTCATTTCTGAGAACAAAAATCTTCGCACCAACACCAACATTTTCATCCTCAACCTTGCCGCGGCAGACATCTTAGTGTCTGGAGTAAGTGTGCCAGTTACTGCAGTGACGATTATAAAACAGCAATGGATTTTTGGACACGCAACATGCGTGGTGTTCGGCTTTTTTACGATTTTGTCGTTCATAGCGTCCGTTATGTTCCTTGGTATGATCGCTATTAATCGATATTTTTACATCGTCAAGTGGAAAACTTACAGCCACACCTTCAACAAGAAAAAAGTATGGCTTTACGGAGCCACTGTCTGGATAGTTTCAATACTTCTAGCTTCGCTACCTCTTTTTGGGTGGGGGAAATACGACTTCATCCCAGGAAAGTCGTATTGTTTTGTCGACTGGAGTGCGAGCGTCTATTACGCTTATTTTATGATTGCAGTTTGCTTCTTTGGACCCCTTTCAGCTGTGATCTTTTCTTACCATCAAATTCTGAATTTGACAATCACCTCGAAAATAAAAGTGGGCGCCACAAGAAATAATTTGACACTCTCGTCGGTGGAAATAATCCACGATCCTTCAAAAACAAACGAACCGGAAACCAGCAGCAATCTAGACGATACTGCGCAACACAGAAACGCTGAGGCTACGATCAATGTACAACTGAATAACGACACTCCGCAAGAACTTATTACCATCGACTGCGCTCCAATGAAAATGTCATGTAACGAGAAGAAGACTGGGAACTCACAAGGGTTTCTGATGACCCCCGAAGAAACCAGACTAACAAACACTTTTATTTTAGTGGTGGCTGCTTTCTTAATCTCCTGGACACCATTCGTTGTGACCATGTTTTTCGATATGTACTGTCCACGATCTTTGCCTCACGCTGTGGATTTTACATCACTTTTACTTGGTTATGCAAACAGTATGTGTAATCCCATATTGTACGGACTGCGCAACTCCGCTTTTTCACAAGGTTTTCTTAATCTCTACTCAAGATTTTTACCACAGCGATCTGGATGTGCATAGTGGAACCCACTTTGACTTGTCAACAGAAATGTGTCTCGTGGCGAAAGCCACTGCAACCTGGAAAAGAACCAAGATAAAATTGAACTCTTCGCATGAGTCCTTAGTACTGAAAATTTTAGTGATTAGCAAGACTATTGAACCCTAGTATAGAAAAACAAGGAAAACGAAAAGTCTCTAATTAATTAAATACTAGAACTTCGATAGCCAATGAATATGCAAAACAGTTCAGTGTTAAATATTTGTTGTTTAAACGCAACTTTCTTTAACTGTTAGCGCAACATTTTCTTGCGATTTTCCCTTAAATATCTGCTTTGTATACGCAGTCTCCTATAAAATATAAGCTCGTGTTTACAGAAAGAAATTCAAAGGATCCAGTCTTAAAATAGTGATGATCAGCTTTATTTACTGATTGCGCTTTCCATTTGACAGAACTGACCGGCCAGACCGGGCATTTGGAAGGACTAACTCTAATATAATCCTCCAGAAGAATGCGAGGGATTATCGTGCAAGTGTTTCTTCAAATTGACGAAGGGGTAGTTTCTAAAGAAACTGTGCTGCTGCGTCGGTGGGGAAGTAGTATACGAAAATTTGGTTTTATCAACGGCCGCAAGAATCTGGAACAAAAATTCATCTTTCAAACCGGCACCCTTAATCCTCACGGTATTAACGAACGCTTTTCATTTAACTAATATATTCCTATTTTTCACGTTGCCATGTTACCACCAATAGCGTAGCTCCTACTCTACTATAAAAACTACACGTAACCCATAATCCTTCGATTCGCTCTGACGAAGGGCTAACGCTCGAAACGTCAGCTTTTAGAATCTCTGTACGGTGGCCAATTTACATTATCAACTCCGTTGATAAAACCAAATTTTTGTTTCTTCAAATTGTTGCATTTTCTTCGCAAACTGAGGGGTCTGTCCGCCCAGTACTAGTTCTGACAAAAGGAAAGCGCCCTGAGTGTCAAGTCTTCTACCGCTGCCGCACTGATGAAGGGCACTGTTCATTGAAATCAAATCAAATTAAGAACGATGCCTACTATTGTTATTGCGCATACGTTCTGCGCATCTAAAGATACTCGGATTTCCTATCGGCGGTGCTTATTAATAGAGGGATATTTTTGGGCGGTTGAAAACTATGCGGAAAAAGCAGAACTTAGCAAGTGCTCTTGGGGGTAACCATGCATTTTCAGAGATAATTAAGTTTCAATTTGGCAAAGAATGCTTTACATTGCTTTGTATTTTAAAGCTTTTTACAAATATTGCTGATTAATTATCTTCGAAAAATGGGTGGTTACCTCCAATTTCCTTTTTGGATTTCAATAACACTTGCTGAGATCTGCTTTTCCTGCATATTTAGTAAGCCGCGCAAAAATACCTTTGAATTAGTAGGCACCATCCTAAACTTATA
>NC_090890.1:10857580-10867580 GCF_036669925.1 Montipora capricornis
TAAGCATGTCACACTCAATCATAAATCCATTTATTTCCTCTGGGCAATAAATTTTCTTTATGCTTCATGCTCCATACATTCTGACTGATATTGTTGGCAAAGCATTGCTCTGGGCGAGCTCCGTTTGCTGGGATACAAATGATACCACATTTACTTGGGATATTTTGGCCAAGCCCTGATGGGCTAGGCCGTTTATTGAAAATCAGCATGGTAACCTAGGAAATACCCACATATAGAAGACATGATCCCAGCAAAGGTGAGGGGACACACGCCACAGACCTGAGCAAGGAACGAGTGAAAGGGCCCCCCACCCGAGGCCAGAGGAAAAACCCAACACAAGAAGAAGGTTACGGTACAAAAGACGAAAGAAATTTCACTACATGGCCCCTGCTCATGTAGTCACCTTAGCAAAAGAATAATAATAATGAAACTTGCATGATAAAGCAGAAATACAAACTAAACAGATTACAATTTACTGTAGTAATAAAGAGAGATAACTGCATGGCCCCCTACTCACACAGACACCAAACTGAGAATGGTAAAAACAGCCTAGACATGAGTAATGATGATGTTGTAGCAATCGACACGTAAACTAAGTAATGTGTATTACAATAAGAAGAATAATTTATATTGTAATAAAATTGCCAAATTCCTTAAATATAATTTACAAGTATTTCAGGAGTGCAAACAGCGCCACCTGAAAGTTGGCCAGTTACTCATTATGACCCACTTTAAGCAAAAAACCTATTGCTTGGTTTAAAAGTCTTGATGGGTGACTAAAGTATCATGTGATATTGACAAGAGCAGATTAGTATAAAGGCAAAACAAGACCCTAGTTATAAGTGACCCAGTAAATAAACACAGTACTATACGATGACTACATGACCCCTGCTCACACAGTCGGAAGAATTAATAATAGGTGTAATGAACCATGAAGGAATCCACATGCATGGACAAAGCCAATGATTTGTTAAGGGCAGCCAGGCCGCCAAAATCCGAATGATGTGTGTGATCACAACAAGGAAGTAAATGCAATGAACGAGTCAGCTTGACAGAAGTACATGTAAACAAGTTGGATGACTGTGCCCACACACACAGAAACAGACTTTCACTGTACGTAACGACATGAGGTCTAATGAAAAATTTAAATGGACATGACGACATGGCCCCTGCTCATGTAGACATGCAGCAATGTGCCCTATTAATTGAAATAGAAAAGAAGTAATAGTGATTAAAATGCAACATGAAAGAAGCAGCATACGGGTACAGCCAAGTATCGCGTCTGAATGACAGGGATTGTATGGGGTAGCCTGGCCGCCAGGACTATACTCCGACATGGTATAGGAAAATGTAAAGCAAGCGACTGAGAGTCAGCTTATCTAGGTAAACCAATTGGTGTTGAACAAAAGTGCTTCAATGTTCATGTTGCACCCTGCTTAAAGGGCAGTGATTAGTGTGACCGCCTGCTACGAAAACCTCGAAAAAACCCTGTGGGGAAAAAGAAGGGAACATAGTCTTCCAGGACACTGCAGTCAAACAAACCCTGAAGAGAGAGGCAATCACGCCCTAGCAGGTAGAAAGTATCTGAGTTAAAATTTGGAGAATCGGTTTGTCTAGATGACCTACGTTATCTTTCAGTGCGAAAACGTATACAGCATAGCATACAACATATGTAAGAATAATAATATTATTGGTAATATAAAGTACGCTTGGTTATCCTTGCATTGGCGAACACCTTGGTAATTCGAGGTAGATCAGGTGATATCATCTTGGTATGAAATAAACACTTGGATGGCATCAGAAGCAAGAAGAAACAAAAACTGAAAGACACTGGCAAAAATTTACATGTTGTCTTTATGCTCAATCTTCTTTAAAAAAAACTACAGCAAAAATATACTATCTCTTATTATTATCAACTGATAATGAAGGAAAGAATTTGTGAATAAATATTATAAAAGTGTTAAAACGCTTCTTTCTATAAGCTCAGTGTCAAATTTGCAGAAGAATAACGCTATTTACAGAAGGATAAACTATCTACATGCGACGAGACTTCTAGTTCTAGATCAGACTCCATTTGGAGTAATTCTTCTCCTAGTGCGCGAGCCTCGCAGGCAAACCAGTCCTCAAAATGACAAATGAGACTCGAGTCCTGATCTAGGCGATAGTGGAAGCTTCGCTCTCCTGTTTCTTTACTGGCAGTAACGCAGCAAAACGGCTGTGGCAACGTTGACATTCGTCAGACATGCCTCCAGTAGTATTAAAACCAGTGGTGTGAATGTGCCCCGTTCTACCTCAAGAACTCGATCTAGACGCGTAAAAACGCTTTTTATCATTCTCGTAAATCATTTTATCATTCTTGTAAATCTGCTTCGGGGTGAGATTCTTGTATGAGTCTGCGTTAGTGTGGCATACCCTAACATCAAAGAACGCAGACTGTTCTCTCGCCCAGAAGTCGAGAGAATGAAATATCGTAAATATCGTTAAGAAGTTCTACGAATTTGTTTAAGAGGAAAAAGGAATGTAAATTGATATAATTAACTAGCTAAGATTTAAAATCCGCTGGTTGATGTAATAATAATATGCACAAAAGTAAATAGAATCTGCCATAATAATAACCTGGGCACTGGAGTGGGACAGGTTGGCGCCTCAGCCTACTACGGGAAAATGGACGCTCCCGCCCACCAGAGTCTGGGGTGGCACCTTTGGCAAGTGTCAGTAGCCCCTAAGCTACCCCAGTTAGGGTTACAACAATAATTAAAGGGGTAGGAGGGACTCCTTAGCCTTGGTTGGCAGCCCACCTAGGAGAAGAGGACTCTGATACACGAAACTCCCCAGCTAGAGGGTCAAATAGCAACTCCATATAAACCAAATGGAGATGAATAATAAAGATAGACATGATAACGGCGTAAATGGATCCGAGCTACGAGTGAGGGTGCCACGCCCGGCAGGGTGTCTGGGGAACAGCAGCCAACACCAGGTAGTTATCCTGCTACTGCTAGAACAAAATGGTCCAAAGAGTTAAACACGCTTGTGATGAAGTCCTACATCCGGAGTAACCCTGGTAGCAGAGGATACAGGAAACGCATGTTTGCCTTCTGGAGGGAGGTTGCAGAGTTTGCGATTGGTGACTAGCTGATAAAGCAAGAGCTATAAAGGTAAATGGATGGCTGTCTGACGTTGAGATGGAAGAACTGAAAAGAGAAGTAAATAACGAAGGTGGGGCCAGTCAAGATACAAGTAGACCAACCCATATATGGGCGGTGAAATGACGACGAATAATGAAAGTCAGTCCGTATACGAAAGTGCCATGCAAAGTGAACAGGAAAGGGGTCCTAGCCAATATAGAAATGGACCATCTCACCTGACCAGTGAACCAATGACAGGCAGTGAACCTCAGTTTGAAAGTGACATGCAAAATGAAGCAGCCAGGGCTTGCAGCCACCATAGCAAATCTTGGGAAATAGAACAACTAACAGATGAGGAGAAAGACATTTACAATAGGATTTTGAACGTGGTGAATGAAGGAGTGAGAGAAAGACTGCCAGCGCTGCAAAAGGTGAACAAAAAGAAGCTAAAAGCAGAGGTTAAGAGGGTAAACCAAGTACTAGAAAAAATGGATACGGAGGAAATAACTAACACCAATGGCCTTATTTATGCTGGAGCAGTCGTTGTAACCGAAGAACTAGGGTTAAGAGGCAGGAAAGGGTCACATCCAAAAGAGCCGATGTGGAAGCGAAGATTGGAGTCCCAAATGAAAGGTTTGAGACGTGATCTAAGCAGAGTGGAGGCACTGCTACAAGGCAGATCAGTAAAAGAATATCATAGAGGTGAACTGGAACGAAAATACAAGATATCTAAAAATGGTCTTAAACATGTCTCTGAAGATCTAAAACAGAGAATTACCGCCAAGGCTACAAAGATACAAAGATATCATAACAGAAACAATCAGTTCCAATAGAACAGACTGTTTGAAACCGCCCAGAGAAAGTTTTATGAGAAGTTAAGTGGAGTCAAATGTAAACCGACACCTAATGCAGAGATGAATAAGCAATTTTGGGACAATATCTGGGGAGAAGAAATGACACACCCCCAGTAGTGATGTAGATTGGTTAAAGAAGCTGAGGGAAGAGGTGAAGGTCATACAACAAGCCGATATGAGCATTACAGTACACAAAGTGTCACAATTTCTGAGTAGGGTTCCGTACTGGAATTTACCAGGGCCAGATTTGGTGCAAGGGTTTTGGTTGAAGAACTTTACCAGTCTACACCGCCGTATCGTGAACCAGCTACAATCATGCTTGGATAATGGAAACATGCCTGAGTGGGTGGCCAAAGGACGAACGGTCCTAATCATGAAAGACCCTAAGAAAGGTGCAACAGCAGAGAACTATCGCCCCGTAACGTGTCTTCCTGTCATGTGGAAGCTCCTTACAGGGATAATAGATGAGGACCTCTACGAATTCTTAGACACCGAGAACTTACTTCCTGATAAATAGAAAGGATGTAGGAAAACTCCCAAGGAACGAAGGACCAGCTCTATATTGATAAAATGGTCCTAAAAGAGGTTAAATCCAGGAAAAAGAATATTGCAATGGGATGGATAGATTATAAGAAGGCTTACGATATGGCGCCACATTCCTGGATTCTTGAGTGTCTTAAATTATCTGGTGCAGCCGAAAATATCAGAAGCCTGCTGGAAAACTCCATGAAGAGCTGGCGAATGGAACTGACATCAAATGGCCGGAGCTTAGGAACTGTCCCCATCAAAAGAGGTATCTTCCAAGGAGATTCTCTGTCCCCGCTCCTTTTTGTGGTTACAATGATCCCTCTTACCCTCACTCTCAGGAAGTGTGAAGCAGGGTATATATATGCAAACAACACTAAGTTAAACTACCTTTTATTTATGGAGACTTGAAGCTATATGCTAGAAATGAGAACCAGCCGGATTCACTTATACAAACAGTGAGAATAGTCAGCAAGAACATTGGTATGAAATTTGGCATCGACAAATGTGCTGTCTTGATATTGAAACGTGGTAGGCTGGCACAGTCAGAAGGGATTAGATTACCTGACGAGACTACCATAAGAGCTATGAGAGAAAGCGAAGGATATAAATATTTAGGAGTGCTTGAGGCGGACGGCATGCTACATGACACGATGAAGAAAAAAATCGCGAAGGAATACTTACGCCGGGTTAGAAAAGTTGCACAATCCAAGCTAAATGGTGGAAACCTGATACGTGCCATACACACCTGGGCAGTATCACTGTATTCGGGGGGTATAGTTGATTGGAAGAAACAAGAACTTCAGGATTTAGACCGCAGAACAAGAAAATTACTGACAATGCGTGACGGGGGCTTTCACCCACGGGATTGTGTAAAACGAGGGAGGGAAGAAGAGGTCTAATCTCGGTAGAAGACTTTGTCAATCAGGCAGGAATATTGCTGGAGACATATGTCCAATCCAGTGAGGAGAAGATTTTGAAAACCGTCAGGAGGAAAGGAGTT
Source organism: Montipora capricornis (assembly GCF_036669925.1). NCBI lineage: Eukaryota > Metazoa > Cnidaria > Anthozoa > Scleractinia > Acroporidae > Montipora > Montipora capricornis. Next base: position 10,863,088 of record NC_090890.1, read on the forward strand.
GAAAACCAAGAAACGGCTGCCAGTTTTAAAGAGAGGAGGAGAACTGAAAATACCCAAGGTTGGGAAGAGATGCCATTATATGGGCAATTTGCGAGACAGAGCGAATATCAAAGAAACGATGAAACATGGACTTGGTTAAAAGAAGAAAAGCTTAAAAGAGAAACGGAGTGTCTTATTATTGCAGCACAAGATCAAGCAATAAGAACAAATTACGTAAAAGCAACGATTGACAGGTCACAGGATGATCCAAAATGTAGAATGTGTAAACAAAACAATGAGACCATCAGCCACATTGTAAGTGGGTGCCCGAAACTGGCGCAGAAGGAATACAAAAAGAGGTATGACAATGTAGCTAGGGCAGTTCACTGGGACCTGTCAGAAAGATATGAGTTTGAGCGAAGTGAGAGGTGGTATGACCATGTCCCGGACAGTGTACTTGAAAATGAGGATTACAAGATGCTGTGGGACTTTAGTGTACGGACAGACCATGAGATCGAGGCTAGGAGACCGGATTTATTAATCATTGACAAAAGTGCGGAGAAGAACTGCCAAATCATAGACGTGGCAATCCCGGAAGATGGAAGGTTGAGAGCAAAAGAAGATGAGAAAGTAGAAAAATATCAAGACCTTGCGATAGCATTTCGAAAGATGTGGGGAGCAAGAAAAAAAGTGATACCCATAGTGGTAGGGGCGTTGGGAACAATACCACTGAGGTTAAAAGAAAATCTGAGGACCGTAGGTGTAGACCCATCCATTGAACTGATTCAGAGATATGTACTGTTGGGATCGGCAAGGATTCTTAGGAAAGTGCGGAAAGGACGAAATCACGCTTGCGTATCACACTTTTTCGAATAACGCGCGAATGAAAAACCGCACAGATCTAAACCTTGGCGAGGTTGTTTACATATTAATCATCTATCATATTCCAGATTTTTGACTCAATTTATTAAATGCTTACGGTATATATTTTTGGTGGCGTGCTGAGTGCAAACCAGCCATTAACCTTTGGAATAACTAAAGCAGTCTTAAGGCGAAACTTCTTTCAGTGGAAAGCAACAAAGAATTCATCGTGGGTCAAAACCAAGAAAACCGACAACGTGAAGAAAACAAAGTACGATATTAAATGTTTTCTTCCAGTTTCCAGAGTTTCTGGGAGAAGTTGGTTAAGCCAGAGAAATCACAAACACACCTTGTGTACGGCAGGATATCGATGAATAATGAAGTCTGAGTTAGTTGAACGACTGCTACCGCAGTGCCGTAGTCGTCGAATAATGAAGTCTGAGTGAGTCAAGGGCAAGACAATCTCGTGAAAAGTGTAGTTAACCGAATCAAAAAATGAAAGCTAAAATTTTACGAGAGTGCTTAGGCCTAATCACTGAAACGAGCGCTTAGGTTTAATCAGTAAACGAGTGCTTTCTTCTTCACACGATCTCGTGAAAAGTGTAGTTGACCGAACTGCAAAATAAAAGCTAACATTTTACGAGAGTTCTTAGGCCTAATCACTGAAACAAGCGCTTAGGCTTAATCAGTAAACGAGTGCTTTCTTCACACAGCATTGCAATTTTAACGACTGCGGGCGCATTACAACACGACTGCGGCACTGCGAGAGCAGCTTTTTAAGTTAGATATTTTGTGGGCCGGGTATTCTGCAATCTAGCCGTTACGGAAACGAGCAAGGAATATTCCACAACAATGCTATTGTTCGTAAAAGATTACCGCGGAAAGGCGACTGCGGTGACACTCGATAAGTTTTTAGTTCATACGTTGTCACGTATCAGGCGAGAAAGAGTCTTTGTTCTCAGTCTGCATTTTGTACCATGTGACCGGAATCCCAATTCACGCCAACATCTCAGCAGGAATGTCAAGACGTGGTCTTCCAGGAGTTTCCTTTTCCTCTTTTCCTGGGGCGAAACAATTTTCAGCAACAGTTTCTGGGGTGAAAGGCTTGATTGCAATGTGATGATTTAAAGATGATAACACGTCCGCAAAAGCTGCTGCAAGTGAATCCAGCTCCTCTGTGTGGCTTGTTCCAATGGCCGTTTTTATACTAGAGACGCATAATTCGCCTGGGACGAACTTGGGCAAACTTTTTGTCTGCGTCTGTTAAATTCGTCTAGTATGAAGACGGGCACAAGACGCATTATGCGTCTGGACGAAATATCCAGTTTAGGGCGTCTTCGAAGGCGCACTAAAGTGGATACTTCGTCCTGGCGAATTCTTGTGCCCGTCTTTATGCCAGACGAATTTTACAGACGCAGAAAACATGTTTGCCCAAGTTTGTCGTAGACGAATTATGCGTCTCATATAGTTCGTTCCGTCTTTACACTAGACGGATAACATGAGAGACAGACGGATTATGCGTCTCTAGTATAAAAACGGGCAATATCATGACAATCTCTTATCGAACTAAGCATCCTGATACTCTGATCGATAATTTTTATTTTTTTCCGTGTCGGTAAAAAGTCTTTTCTGTCACTCCCCTGCTAAGTGGTGTCCTTGTGCTGAGAGTCTTCTGTGCGTATTTTGTTAGGTTTGAGGGGGCTGGGGTAATGCGTAGACTTCTCTGCTGGACACAGGAAAACCATTAATTAACTTGCAATGGCGTCGAAAGTCCTTGTAACGCGAATGGCGTTTTAATGGATCTTTAAACAAAATACACCCTTATGGAGCTCAATAATGGAAAGTCAATCGGCCATTTCCGAGTTGCTGCTTGTCTCGATTTCGACGTGAGTCTTGGTGCTCAACTATTGTAAGGGAAATGAGTTTGATTTGCATAAGAATGCGCAACTATTTTCCATTTGAATGGTTGTGCACAGGGACTCGCTTTGAAACTGAGGCATGCAGCAACTCGGAAATAGACTATTGGATAAACAAGACAGGTGGTGAAAAATACGTACCTGGAATGTTAAACAACAACAATCTTTCAACAATAAAAGCAAGGTGACACACGCTAACACCAACCCGGTGTGGCCAACACATAACGCATGCGCACAACCATTTCACCCGGTCAATTAGCAGCCAGGCCTTATGGGCCTCATCAGCATGGCGTAGCTAACATACCAGGAAGGAATGTTTAGCACCCCTTTAAGTGGCAGCTTCACATGCCACACATGTGGTAGACTGTGCTGACGAGGCCTAAAAGGCCGAAACAGCTGTCTATAGACCTTTTTGCAGATACGGTGACCATTTTTGATTTCTATTGTTTCAAATAGCTATTATGGGATGCCCAGGGGGAAAATACATATTAATTTGCCCACTGAGCATCCCATAATGTCTTTCGAAACAATAGAAATCAAAATGGCCGCAGTATCTGCAAAAAGGTCTATGGCTGCTAATTGACCGGGTAAAATGGTTGTGCACATGCGTGATGTGTTGGCCACACCGGCTTGGTGTTAGCGTGTGTCACCTTGCTTTTATCGTTGTTAACAATCTTTCGCCCGTCGATCAGTAATCAAAGTGAACTGTAGTTCTAATATTGTACCAAGTTTGGTGTTTTGTATAACACTGAAATCAAATGGAAAATTCTTTAGTAACTTATGTGTTTAACAAAGACAAGACAGAGAAGGAATCGAACAAGTTAACTTGAGTCTGTGGTTTCTGTTTTCTGGCTTTTTATATTTATTTGTTCTCAATTCTGCACAGTCTCTCGGTAACAATTGTAGATTTCAGTAATTTTTGTTAACCTTCAATGGCGTCGAAAGTCATTGTAACTCGAATGGCGTTTTAGTGGATGTTTAAACAAAATATACCCTCATAGAGAGTCAATTGGATGAACAAGACAGGCGGTGAAAAAGAAATATCTGGAATCTTTAAGGCGACGAGTGATGAACAATTGCTTTTTTCGCTATTGGATTGCAAGTCAGCTTTGTTTCTAATATTTTACTAACTGGTGTTATGTACAACACTGAAATCAAATGGCAATTTTTTTATGGATTTAAAAAACATTGAACGAATTGAACGCCTTGAATGTGTCACAGTGTTTACTGAAGTCGCCTCTCAGTTGTCTGAGAATTTACATTTATTTTGTACTCAACTCTGCATAGTCTTAAGGTAAAAAATTGGAAATGTGACAGTGAAGAATTATTTGAAAAAAAGCTTGTTGTCTCTTTTGTGTTTCGTTATTTACGGTCAAGGTTCTTCGAAAAGGGTTTGATGTGAACTGTGAGATTGAAATTTATTTAATTGCTGTTGTGTTTCTGTGTGCACGCACGTAATTAAAATTGGAAGTTTTTTTGCCTCTAATAGCAAATATGGTGTTTGTTTCAATAAATTTTACGCTGGAAAACGTTTTTGTGACATTTTTTCGTCCAAATGAACTACCAAAAATAAAGCTTTTAACGACTTTTAAGTGGAATATTTGTTGTAATTTAATATTCTCTTTCAAATATTTGCATACGAAGCTTGAAATAAACATCGCCACAACACACGCACGCACAACGAATTTAGTCGCTGATTTACCTCTTCGGTTCTATGGTTATTTAGGTATGAGTGAC